>NW_026267280.1:555691-557666 GCF_000697945.3 Frankliniella occidentalis | reverse complement strand
CCAGAAAAACAAAACAGAAGTCTAATTAAAACAATCCAGGAATCTTTTAAAGTACAAAGCCAAACTATATCTTGCTGTTTTAGGCATGTTGAAAGTTGCATCCAAAGCATTGTGAAAGGTTTACACTAAATAACTGTTAAGACTGCGTTGAGCTTAAGTATACATTGAGAAAGGGCTTTCACAAGTTCAGAGCAGGATTCTATGGTTATAATATAGGCATAAATGTTTTCAACAATTAACTTTGCTTGAAATGCCGATAGTACCATAGAAACCATAACCTATGCTCCCAGCCAAAACAAGCCCAAGAAGAAAGTTCCGCAAAAAAACGATGTACTGAAGTGAGCATAGGTACTTTTTAAGAAAATCACTGCGTTATTAGTTTATTGTTTCCCCTTACCTTCGAATTAACTTAAAAAACAGTATTAATCTTGTTTTTGGTTGATTAGTCGTTCACCGGCTCGGTCTGCTGTGCGAGAAGCTTCGAGTAAACAAACGACGAAATTAATCAAGATGGCGGCTTGCTGAAGCCAAAGCCAACCTATGCACACCAATGTTGCGAGGCGAGTGGGGAAAATATGCATGTGCAAAATAGCGGCTGGTTGTAAGAGTCCTCTACAGCCGCCTCCTGATATTTCAGATACTATCATTATAAAAAAAAAGTTTTCAAATGCGAACAGATTTTAACAATGTATCTCAATCTAAAACGTTTTTGAGGTTGGCCAATTGGGAGAAGGGCAAATCAGAAAAGAGTAAACAAACAAGCTCTCTGCAAGCAGACAGCAGTGAAAATATTCAATTAACAAAATTATTCTGGTTTGAAATGAAATCATTTTAAAATACATTTTACGTGACTTCTCAGTCCCTACTCGTGGCAGTCCTGGGCTGAAGGGTAAGCGTGAACCACAGCTAGTGTTTTCAAAGGACTGTACACAGTCACAGAATTTGGACTAACTTATTTCTCTGTTTGTACAGGTTTTGCTCACAAGAACTGCAGGTGTTGAAACTTACCCACTCTTTCAAGATTTCGGTGCTCAGCGCCCGTCTTCTCCGTGGGGCTACGTTTCAACCTGGTACAAATACTGAAGTATGTATCACCTCATCCCCACTTGATTACTGTGATATTAAAGTGTATCAACAAGTGTCCGCCCTCTCAACTAATTCCTAACCTTCTCTCTTTATTTCAGTGAACTTTCTTCAAGGTGAAGTAATACTAGTACAAACATCTGAAGGAAGCATTTACTGATCACGTTCAACTGAAGAGCAAGGTTAAGGGAACTACGAAGTTTGCCTTTGTCTGTGTGAAGGTTAGCTAATGTGACTTGTTTAAGAGTTAGTATTGCCTGCAGCAAGCAAGTGTCTTCTCCAAAATATATGGCAGAAATTGGAATATAAATAAAGTTACGTGGTGTATGTGAAATATTAGCGCTGTTTCATTTGCTTTCGCTGCCATCATCTGTCTAATAAATGATCTATTTAAAGTTTGGAGCAAGCTTAATTATATTTCATAGTGAAAACGTATCACAGGTTAAGAATGGCAATTAAAATGCATGCACACCAAAATGTGAATTATTATAAAACATAAATTCTTACAATCATCAATATTGCAACGTCAGTAGAAATTTCTCAAGGTGGGCTCTGGTTCAACTGAGAAGGTGTGTTCTGAGCTGAGGATTTGTTTGCTGCCCGTTTAGGAGCATATTTTAACCACTCTTTAAAGGCTTTTTCGGCTTCAATTACAACATCAGTTGAATCTTTGTGGACATCCAACAGTGCACCTAAAGTAGCAAAAAAAAAAAAAAAAAAAAGATTCAAATAAATTGCTAAATTTTCATATTTTGATCTGCAATATAGCACTTGAATAAAGCATACTTACCTATCATTGCAGAGTTAAGATTACTACCACTGAAACCTCTCTTATCCTTTGTACCCTTCCAGTTAAAATTACTTGCCAATTGGTCTGTCATACTTTTCTTTA
>NW_026267280.1:552785-555641 GCF_000697945.3 Frankliniella occidentalis | reverse complement strand
AAACCTGAATTAGTTGCAGACAATTTCCTAGTTCAGACCTTCGAATCAGAAGAAATGGAAGAAACCAAGTCCATTGAGAAAACTGAAGATCAAGAGAAAACTGAATTAGTCGAAGACAATTTCTCCAAGTTAGATATCTCCGAATTACCTACTAGTTCTGGGCTCAACAATGTGGTCAACGAACTGGAGGAGTTTCTAATCCTAACAGAAACTGAGTCAGCAGAAAACGAGAAATTTAAAGAGATTCGGTGCAAGAACTGCAGGAAAAGGGGGCACATAACCTCCAGTTGCACCCGACCTGGAAAGAAGTACAGGCAAAGAATTGATGCCATCATAAACGGGGAAGAAATAACAGAACTCCTCACAGAACGGGAAAGGCAGAAGAACTTTCCCATCACTATCAGCTTCATGGACGAAACATGAAGATTTCTAACCCAGAACTTTTCAAACTCAATGAACTCTTACCTGTGTCCTATACCTTGTTTACCTTTGATCTCAATACTACTGTACCTGTCATTGTTTTACCTTGTCAAATTGAATAAATCCTCGTTATTGCCAAATTGCCAAAATTTTCCTCAAAAGACTGCTGCATTTGCGCGTCTGTTGCGTTTCTGGTTGCTGCTTTATGCGCGCCCTCGTTAAATACTGCGAAAGAAAAGAGATTAATATCCGAACCGAAAGAGTTTTAAAAATAATAGAAATACTCACAAAACATACTTGTTTCTCATCGATGCCCACTCGAAAAAGAAGGTTAGGAACCATCTCATAGGAAGTGTCCCAGAATTTACTCTGAGGACCACGTAAAAGAAAGAGTTCAACCTTAATAAAAGATTTCAACCAAAAGAATGCAGATCGTTATTATGAATTTAAGAAAGGTTAGGAAACCATCTCACAGACAGTGTTCCAGACTGAATAATCTGTGGACCAACTGAGAGACAGAGTTTCAAAACCTCAGACAACTAGCTCACAGATAGTGTTCCAGACTAAATAGTCTGTGAACCAACTGAGATACAGTGTTTCAAAACTTAAAACATAGAAGCACAACAAACCTACCATGCGAACCGGAGGTTATAATAACAAAAGATGACAAAAATAAAATAAAAAATGGTTGGTTTGTTGGTGGCCCCGGTATTGCGACCTTTTCGATGTGGCTAGCTTGGAGAGAATATGGATTCACTGTACTCCAAATGTAACTGAAGGTGGTCCAGGAACAACTAACTTGGAGCTGTGCACCGAGTTCCTCAGGAACCGTACATGAACTGCGCGTACATCACGCCCGGTCTCGGAGCACTACAACATCCCGGCTACAGACACCCGGCATCTTCACCGCCCAGGCTGCCGAGAAGTGTTCACACCAGCAGCTCAAAGCACGCCGATGACCCTATTAGCGACGTCGATGTACACAAATTTGATTATTTTTTAACCAGTGTATCATTCCTTGACCCGAAGCAAGTCACAACCAGGCGAGGATTCGAACCCGAACCCTCACCACCACAGACCAGCACGATACCACAGAGCCAACGCCTCACCCCGTCAGAGAGAGAAGCTCGTTGGGACCACAATCAAAGAGTAAGAGGAGAGAGAGAGAGAGAGAGAGAGAGAGAGAGAGAGAGAGAGAAAAGAAGTGATGAGAAATCCAGCAAGGAATCATGGAAAATATAGAAGACAAAAGATTGGGACACTGGACGATGTCTCCAAGTTAGCTGCTCTTGGTCCACCCTCGGGGCACAACATACAATGCGGCCCCGGCGGAATTAAGCAGCTAACCTTCGTGTGATAATCACTTGCTTCAAGTCAAGAGATGATACACCTTCTAGGAAGGCCCGTTGGCGGGGGATATATCCGCCCCGCCGGAATAAACGCTCCAAACTCTAAGCATGTGATTGGCCACTGGGGGGAGAGGAACCCCTGACTTTTGGGTATTCGTGGCCCGAAACTAACGCCTCAGACCACTCGCTCAATGTGTCCTACCCGAGAGAGGCTGGATAAAGATAAGAAGTCATTCGAAGCAGAAGAGCGCCATTCAAAACAAACAACTGACGATCAAGACTGGAAGCAGACGACTCACCATGGAAACCAGACGCAGTCCAGCATCTCCAGCAGCGGATCATCATGGATCATCACGGATTGATTCATCAGAATCAAAATGATAAAAGCTAAGTATTTGAGTAATTAACACTTAATTAAGTGTTTCTTAGATAAACTTAATGGTGTTTTAGATAGAAAATTAGCTAGATAGTCAGGACAACACCAAGGGACAGTCCTAACCTTCAGAAGGTTGCTGTGTTGATAAAGTTACCTATGCGAAGGCATTTTGTCTCTTTTCTATTTCAGTAAATCATCATCCAGAGTCAACACACGGGTACAACGCCTACTTCATACCGCTACCAGGAAGCAGCAAGATCATCGCTACCAAAGTCATCGACTACCAGCGAACTTCAAACAAGAACTTCAAGAACTCCTATCATCAAGTGTTTTAATTCTTATATTTTGGCTAAGACCCAGAGAGCAGCTTAGTAATGTTTGAGATCTTCACGTCTCGTGCAAGCGAGGGATGGGAGTGCAACATGAAAAGCTGTGAGGCTCAGGCAACAGGTGTCAGTGGTCAAAGCCGTTACTTTATTTTATTTTGTTTGAATTCATTGGATCTCAAATGCCAAGGTCTGGACAGCCGAGGCAAGCACATTAGGTTGTGTCGAGAGAATTTGAATCTTGCAGGAAAATTTCCTTACAGGTCTACCTAAATTCATTACCAAAAGTAAATTAATCACGAAGTGTAAATTGTTTGAGTTTAAAGACTTTTGAAAGAAGGGAATTCCAATTCCAAAACCAAAGACAATTATTCTCTGTATAAAA
>NW_026267280.1:546285-547591 GCF_000697945.3 Frankliniella occidentalis | reverse complement strand
AGAGAACAATTCACGCCTCAGGAAAAGGAAACTTACTGTCTCAGCCTTATTTCCAGGTTCAGAAAGAAAGTGTTCACATTTATCAAATGCTATCATATCAACAAGAGCGAAAGTAGGTAAATTCTTTGGTTCAATTAGCTTCTGTGATGGTCTCACAGCTCTCAAGATATAGGAAACTAATTTTTCTAGGGAGTCCAGCCTGTTTCGGATTTCCATTTGAAGGGAGACAACAGTAAGATGTTCAGCTGGAAAATAAAGTAAAATGAGCAGAGGTTGAGAATAGAAAATTTAACTAAAAGCAACTAATGGACAATATTAATACCTTCTGATATTTTTTTCATGTCTACTTTCTTGTGTCCCATTTTTTTAATTGAATCTTTTGGCATGGACGGAGCGCCATAGTCAAGAGCTCTTCTCACTGGAGCCCCAGAAACAACATTAACTGGCGTATGATTCTCTTTATCTTCAGATAGATCAACAGAAAATGGTTGGTCCTGGCTTGCAAGAATTCCTGCAGGAGACAGACTACTCTGCCTCAGTGGAGATTCTTTTAAACATTCTGGAGTTGTGAGTGGGGATTTCTTATTTGAATTTGAAGACTGAAGAGGGGACTTCCGGATAGTTCTTGAGGGCTTACTAGTTGAAGACGAAGAAGAATTTTTACCGCCTTGATTTAGTTTTTCTTTTATCTTCTGTGATATTGACTTGTTGACGGTAGGGGCAGAAGGATGTTTGGACCGTTTGCTCTGTACTTCTTCATCATCCTCATCATCGCTTATCCTATTGACAGTTCTTCTTTTCCTGCTCCTACTCCCTCTGCCAAGTTCTTCAGTTTCTGGCTCCAGACTGGAAGTCTCCTCTGCTGTTCTTGAATTAGCTCTTGCAACAAGAAGAGAATCTGAAATAAAAGTGTCATTAGCTAATACAGTTTTGAATAATTCATAGAATGAGATAGGAATACCTCGCAAAGTTTAAACAAAGTAATTACATGTACTCACTGTAAGAATGCATAACTCTAACTCTTTCATAGAGAGTAAAGTCTTCATCATAAGGCTCACAGTTCTCTATTGCCGTTGCCCTCCTAGTCTCTGACATATGATCTGGCCAAAGTGCCACCAACTCCCCATCCACCTCATCAAGCCAGATAGTTGGTAAGGTCTCAACCGATGCATCATCAAACTCTATAACAGCATACTGCAACAGAAAAACAGACAAACTTTTAAAACAAATGCGAAAACACACAAGCATTAACCATGCATGACTTTTTAAAAACAATAATTACCATTTCCAGCAAAACATTTTAAAT
>NW_026267280.1:545761-546235 GCF_000697945.3 Frankliniella occidentalis | reverse complement strand
AAGGGTAAGCGTGAACCACAGCTAGTGTTTTCAAACGACTGTACACAGTCATAGAATTTGGACTAACTTATTTCTCTGTTTGTACAGGTTTTGCTCACAAGAACTGCAGGTGTTGAAACTTACCCACGAGTGGTTTTGGATAAGCAAAACAACCGAAAGTTAGCGGAACAATTAGATCTTTTAAATACACATATATGATGACAGCGAATACTTATGTTCTATAAAAGAATGTCAATTTGAGCATGGGTAGTTCATTTCCATCCATTCCAGCTAAGTCGAAGAGGTTCTGTAGTCAGAAGGTGGTTGGTCAGAGAATGCGCAATCCCAATACATTAAAAACTAAAAGTCCACGTGTCACAACACTTTCAGAATAAATCAGAGTTGGTATGAGCTACTTCCAGAATATTTCTCATCGAAATCGATGGAGACATCATTTCAGCTATTTCTAATAAAAGATTTCAAAAATTCATATAA
>NW_026267280.1:544520-545181 GCF_000697945.3 Frankliniella occidentalis | reverse complement strand
GCATAACTCAATAAGAACCTCTAAGTGCCTCTGAACGAGTCGAAACTTTCCTAACTAGACACAACATGTGTACATCGGGAAAATCACTCAGAAACAATCATGACACAATCGGACACAATTACACACATTTAAAAACAACCAAAAAATCCGAAATGAGCACTCACTACTATATCACAAGAGCCTGTGAACACTACAAGTAAAGGAGCGACCTTTTTCGCTCCCAGGAGAGCGATATCAGTGAAGCCAATTTGACGACTCTTGGGAGAGCGATATTAATTACATCGCTCGTTTGCAATAACTTTTCGCGACATTTTTGGTAACGAATACGACTAATTTTGAGTCATTTTCGCAAAAGTCACTCGTTTAGGGTCGTCTCTGCGACATTTTCTGTTACGAAGTAGACTCATGTTGAGTCATTTCGCAAAAATCGCTCTAACAGAGCTATGACGCCTATACGTCACTCTATTCGGGAAAGATAGGTCACTCTTCGTTTTACAATGAAACAGCTCTTGATACATATCAAAAAAATTCTCGCTCGCTTCGCTCGTGATTTTCTATGAGGGATACCTCTGTTTTGCTCGGTCATGCTCCTGTCAACCAGAGTAATTAGACATTTGTTAATTTTACCTCTCATTCGGTAGGAAAAATTTTCATCTGAAAG
>NW_026267280.1:541304-544470 GCF_000697945.3 Frankliniella occidentalis | reverse complement strand
AAAAAATAAAAATTTCTAGCCTAGGCCTAGCTTACTGTCTGCTACTAAATAATTTACAAGAATGTTTGAATAAAAGTTTTAAAAAACACTCTTAAAATGAGTGCGATAATGGTACAACTGCAAATTCATTGTGATTTAACGGCATTAAGTAACACTTATGTTTAATGTTCTCTGGAGAGAAATGTACAGAACGCAGTTGTAAGTCAGATACTTTGAATATTCCCAGAAGTGAAGAAGGCACAGGGTATTCATACAAGTCAGTCTTTCGATAAAATTTCTTGCCTGATAAAATTGGTCCATTCTCAGAGTTGATAATGTTGTCAACAATAATCACAAACCCATCAGTAGTAATGCAACATGAGTCAGACTTCTTTACAGCCACAGTTGTTCCACACAGTAAAATTTTCTTGAACTGTTGACCGGCCACTTGTTCATTAGGGTTATTAACCGTTGGCATTTGGAGGACAGCTGGTTTTGGTTTTGGTGCACTCTTCGTTTTGTGAATTCTTTCCATTTCTCTCTTTGCAATTTGCTGGAGAGGCTTGACTCTTGATGTAATGTGAGACTTGATCATCCCAAGACAGTTTTCAAAGGGAAAAGCACCAAATTCATCTAAAGGGCCATGATCATTGCATTCAGCAGCAAGATGCAAAAGACTATGTACATTATAAACAATAAACTCCGCACCAAAGAGTTGTTCTGCATGAGTTACAAAAGTTTGTAAAAAGAAATTGGCTTCTTCATTCAGATTTCTATGGAAGATTGGACTACACAATATATATATGGCACAATGGAGGAGAAGAAAACTTTTATAAATATTTTGGTCAAGGTTTCTGAAAGCCACCACCCCATCATACAGTAGCATTCTTCTCAATTCAGTTGCTTTTAACTTTTCAGACGTTATGGGAAACGGCTTACGATTGAAATCACAAGGACAGTACTCTCTGAAAGAACCTATTATGGTGGAGATTTCTCTCTTTTCTTCTGGTGTCAAAGAATAATCTTTTCGGGTATTCCATAAGAAATCAAACCAACGTAAGAAGACGCCTTTATACACTAAATGCATACTGTCAAGTCTAAATTTTGAGACAAGTTTTTCCTCACATGACAGTAGTGGTGATACACCTATTACATGCTCATCCAATTCAAAGTCATCGTAATGCTCCAAATTTGGCATCATTTTGGCAGTGGCCATGTCAATAAAACTCTCATCAGTCCTAAGTGGACAGTTTTGATCAAGTAAACACATTCTATTCATGTAATCAATTCCTTTTACTGTACACTTTTCACAGCAATAATACCCTCTTACACCCTTCACACATTTAATACTTGCCCGCGCCTTCTGATCTAAAATGTAATGCCGGATTGAAAAAGGGTATGCTCGATCATTAAAAACAAAGCCGGTATCTTTTAACATATTCACTTCATCCACAAACTTCTCCAAGAAACTAGACATGTCTGATGGATCAGAACCACAACCACAAAAGATTCCAATAATAAAAGGCTCTGGAATGTTCACTAATCTACCTAAAATAGGAATAAAGTTAGTCTTGCTCTTATTAAAAATAGGCAAGGAATCAATATTTATGTCAATGGCCACTTCATTGTGATTGGCAAAGTAGTCATTTGACAAAACCCTGTGAAGTTGGGGAGTGATACCGTAGTACCACAAAGAACCATTGCCGCAGTCAACAACATCTAATCTTTTTGGCGTTTGAAGAAGTGTCTTGTATGTGAGAGGGAGATTTGGATGAACTGGTTTTAATCGTTTCAAAAGATCTTCAACCTTGGTCATAGTGACACCCCCAGCTAGAACCCAATCTACTATTTGTTCGTACACATATTGCTCTGGGTCTTGTTGAGGCTGCTGTTCTTCGATATTTGGCCCATCAATAATTTCTTCTTCATTTAACGACCCTTCACTAATGTCTGCTTCATCATTTAAATCCTGATCACTAGCTACATTTTCCTGTTCCTGTACATCAAAATCCCGTTCCTGATTCTCATCATTTTCATCAGCACTGTTGCCCCTTGCTTCACCAGCATTATTATCATTCCGAATACCATCGTCACTTTCCTCACTCTCCTCATTCTGGTTCCGCTGCAATTCCAAAACCAACTCAGCATCCTGAACCCTCCTCCCAGCATCTCTCAAAGCTACCCTCACACATCTCCTTTTAACTGTCTGAAATTTAAGAATGAATATACATGAAGAAAAATGTGAAGTAATTTTAAACTTCCAGGCAGGAGAAATTGCTTCACAGAAATCTAAATGTTTTACATGTTGCAGCTAAGAATTTAAAAAGACATTACCTTGCGATCCATTGTGGATGAGAAAACGTGCTCGCTATAGCAGTTGAGATGACCTTGGTCGCTGTCAAGATCAGCTGATGGACCACGAGGTTCTTGCACGAACAGCTGACTGGAGTGGAGTGATCAGGTGATTAGTGCGGCTGGCTGAGCGCCGGGTCAGGTGAGGTGCCTGGTGACGCAATCATGCACCAGCCAATAGGGAAAGGCCTCTCCAGAAGCGCGCCAAATCCAAACGACACGGTTGAGGTTGTCGCTTTTATTTGTTGTTTATTTTCTTAAAGAAACTTCACGGGCGAGATTGATAGTTTGATGAGGCGGGCGCAGTTTGAACGTGTTGACCCCCCCCCCCCCCCCCTCATTTCGCCCATGTCCCGGGAGGGCCGGTGCGTTTCACGAGGAGACGCTGATGGCGCCTGCCGCGCGATGGGTAGGCCAACCCGCCAAGCTGCTGTGTGAAGTGGGCAGCCAGCCCAGAGCGCCCAAGTGCCTGGGCAAGAGAACGTTTTGAAGTCCAACGTGCTCTCGCATCACCCCGGAGGCGTTCATATTGTGGGGGCACCTTAACCGTTTTCAGATATGGTTGTGTCTCACATGTGTTGTCGCACTTGGTGGAAAAAACGTGGAATCCACGTGATTTCCACAAATGCGAGATTTTTTGTAGAAAGTACGAAAAATGCAAACTAAATGTAGGAAATTTAGTATTTAGCCATTGTTTGCCTTTCTAACGCTATAAACAGAAAATTATTGTTTGTGTGGAAAAATGGTTGACACCCCGTGGATGCATCAACGTCCACGAGTTATCCACGAATCCACGTGGAATCCACGTTGAATCCACGTACCGCTCCTCTTTGGG
>NW_026267280.1:533585-536869 GCF_000697945.3 Frankliniella occidentalis | reverse complement strand
TTATTCGTCCTACTCACGCGTGCACATTTTCCACCTTGCTTATCGTGATTATATGAACCTTGCTCCTTGCATAGAAGTCGTGTCTTGCGCCCCCGTTGTTTTGCACTTACATGTTTGTACTCGGTGCGAGTAACACAGCCTTCAGCGCTCCCAGCGTTCATCGCACTCCTCTAATAAGCTGATCACAATGAACGTCCGCACGCTCGCGGCCTTATCTGCGCCGCAGACGATCGAGTACCGGGTATCTTACGTCATGTCGTGGCGCGGTGGTTATACCTCATAAAGCCGGCGGGGTGGGGGGCGGCGGGGCGCGGTGCACACACAAATGTTGGGAGATTCGCTCTCACTGCCACTTCCAGCGGGACATACGGAGGGGTAACTGCGCCGTTTGGAGGGTCTAGGTCCAAGCTAGGAAGGGGAAGAGGGGGGAGGGGCGGCGGAGAAAGTCGTTGTCTGAGCAGGGCGTCCGTAAGTACACACGCAGTGAGCGAGAGCATAACTCAACTTATCTGTTCCGCGTGGTATCTGATTCAGATCCTTCACCTCGACAAAGGAGCCCCACACGCCTCCCCCCCCCCTTCCTCCCCTCACTCCAGCCCTAAAGGAGAGGACCCCCAACGTCCAGCCCTCGCACACCCGACCACCCGCAACCACCACCTACCGCTTTTGTACGGGAGTGCATTTATTCATGTAGGAGAATGGGAATCGGAGCAAGGCGGGGTGAGAACTATTCGTTTGAAACTCCCGAGAAAAGAAAAACGAGCAAATATTAGTGTATGTTGAAAAGTGATTCGGAATTCCGTTTAGTTGATGAGATCATAAACTTCTTACGCCCCACTTTGTCGAAAAAAAAACCCACGAAAAATGTAAAAAGGAGCTGGCAGTTGGATTTTAAGTGCTGCAGACTCCACTGACAAACAGGCCTTTCGCCGCTTAATCACATTGAATTACAAGTGGCGACTTAATGTGTAAACCTGGAAAGCGTAACCGTTAAAACCAATATCCAAGCTGAAACATTTTGTACTTTAGTCCGTTCATTAGTTCACAAATGTATTTTTCAACGACAGCTTCTATAAGCCATTTTTCAGTGAGGACGTAAAATGTATCAATGTAAAGAATATATTCTTTTTTGTGAGTTCTCTGCTTAACTTCGTTTGCAAGAGACGCTCTCGTTCGCAAACGGGTGAAAATAAACGATGGAGCCCGTTCGTCATGCCTCCTTGTTTACTGTCTCCTGGCACTACTTGCACTCTCCGTAACCTTCCCCTTGCGCTACCGTATTGCGCGCGCGCGCTCGTGTGTTTGTGTGTGTGCGGAGAGAGAGAGAGAGAGAGAAATATCTTGCCTGTAAAGGAGAAAAAAAATGTCGGAGTCAGCTAGCATACTCGTAATATATGGTAGGTGAAATGAATCTTGTTTGCCGGCCGGTGCATTGACCCGCGGCGCGCTCAGGTGCATCGGGAGCTGGGGGTGGGGGTTCGAGCGGAGTGAAGAGGAGGGGTTGTTTGTCCTGCTGTGTCTGCCAGCCGACTCATTGTGAAGTGATGCGGGCAGGACGCAGTCGGCCGAGGCCAGAACGACCACAAGTCTCAGAAAACCTTGGAAGTAATTAAACTGTAATAACGGAGTAGACATATTGCTCGTATAGCAACTTTCAAAACTTTGCTTTATTTGTGGAGATAGTATTACCCAGAAAGGTACTCGAAATAGTAGTTTTTAGCTATTTTAGCGACTGTTGATTATTTAAAGAGTAATATTGTACTTGCGAGCAAATACAATATCAGGCTCAAGCACGCCCCGCTGGCACACCACTGCAGGCACTGCAGGCTGGTGGGCAGGTTTAGATGCCTGGAGGCCCGCTCGGCTAGCGAGCGGATCGGGCCTGAGCATGCCCACCCGGCCTCAGCCTCATTGGCCCGAGGCCCGCCCGTCTCAAAACTGATAGGCATTTGCTCGGCATCTGGGTTGCCCGGCGTGCGTGACAAAGACAGACGAGCCAGCGGTGGCTGGACCGAAAGTGACGGTCGATTTAGTCCATATGGCAGGTTTACAGGACCTCCCGAAGCTGCCCCTAGTGGTAGCTGATTTGTTGGTAATCCGCGCCCGGGGGACTGCAGATGCTGTACCTCTACCACTGCTCCAGACTCTGGTCCTGGCGGGATGCAGTGCTGGCTGTGGGATGGAGTGCGGCGCCGGGGAGCCTGCAAGCCGGAGTCGAGTAGGGCCGATCCATTGCTTTCGTAACGAAAGTATATTCTTCTGATTAGCGTTGAGGAGAATGATGGCACCTTTTATAACGTTAAGCAGTTAGATGCATGTAAAGATAAAACTTTTTATTCAGAGGTTGGTGCTTCATATACCTGTTTATATCCCAGCTCATCATCAAGAGAAGAAATCGACTCGTATTCAATTGCGACGTTACGGGATACATTGGTAAGCATTGTCAAAAGATCATCCTTGCCGCTATTCTTTTGTAGCTCAGAACATAGGGATTGAATGAACCAGGAGCCAAAACTTTTGTTACGCCACGAGACGGTTCCTGTGAGAAAGACAACGTATTTCTTGCGAATTAATAGTATACTTTATGTTATTTACGTCAGGGACATATAAAAGGGACTTTTCTCCCAGAAAGCATTTTTGGTAGGTTTGTTAATAAAATTATTTATTGGGTCACTGTAGGTGTAGAGATGGAATCTGTGGGTATATTTCTCGAAACAAGGGATGGATGAACACATCAGTAAAATCAGAATGCCATGAAATTTATTTTTAAGAGGTCATAAGTGTGCACTTTTGCTTTTGTAGGATGTCTTATTTGAATTTAACGCGCAGGATTTTTTCGGTTGGTGATAAAAAAACTAGTCGCTAGCATATCAGTTAATCAAGGACTACAGATTGACACAGAGGAAAAATTGTAAATAATTACCTTCGACTGTACTGTAAGCCATCAAAAAGTCTGCGTGTGTTGGAATTTTATAATCTGAGTTTGACGTGGAGTCTGTAACTGTAGATCCGGGATCCTTTTGATTCCCCCGACAGGCCTGCCACCGATTAAAGCAAAGTATGCAAGTTATAGAAATTGAACAAGCACTCACAGTTCCAAAATACTGATAAGTCCTGCAGCTTTAAGTGAACTCACTGTTAACAAAGGACCTACACGTGTTATCAGGGGAGCTGCTATAGTGTTCTTGAGGGATTGCATACATTTTTCCTGGGCGCAGGTGTCATAGAGCCTTAAGGGCGGAGAAAGTATGCAAACCCGCGACACATGAGCGACCGCTCTGAAC
>NW_026267280.1:532915-533535 GCF_000697945.3 Frankliniella occidentalis | reverse complement strand
TTAGTCGAGTGTATCGCTGAGCAATTTTTCATACCATTTCCGACGGCTCGATCGGCTGTTCCCCCGCCTCGGCGAAAAAATTGAAAGCGAATATGGCGAATTTCGTCTGCTGTGCGCTGTGCGACGACACGTTGGGTAAAAAATAATTTTAAAAATCCTATTCCTGCTCACCCGCGGGTCTCTAACCTTGTCATCTGATTCGTAGCTATGCGTTGGCAAAGGTAAGGATCCAGTCGATTAAATCAACAAATAATTTCAAAGGCAACCTATGCTACTGAAATGTATGCTACAGTTGCTGAACATCCATAACCTGGCTTGCTGTTCATTTAATCTTTATGCTTTTAGGAGTTTGCTGTTGCTGTGCGCCCCTCTCGTCTCTCATCGAGTTCTTAGTAGTATATGTGTGTTTTAAGGTTGCACTTGTAGTCCATGCTGTGAACGCACCCAGCAATAGAGCATTTCGACTAACGGAGGAAGAAGAATAGCCGGTACAACACAAAGGTTCCTGATTGCTTACCCTCACTCCCGGCGTGACGTAGAGGAGGGAAGCTCCCGACCAATCGGTCAAGACGAGAGGGTCGCACAGAAACAGCAAACTCTTAAAAGCACGAAGATTAAAT
>NW_026267280.1:529491-531048 GCF_000697945.3 Frankliniella occidentalis | reverse complement strand
CCGGTCCCGCCGGTCATTAAGACGAGGGGAGGAGTGAGGGGGGATGCTCGTCGGCCACCTTCGCCCCCTTACTCTACAGCCGTATTACCCCCGACCGGCGCGGCGTGTCCTTGGGGCAGCATCGCCCTTCGTGCGATGAATACTGGATCCATAGATCGTGGCGCTGGACACGGACGCGCGGCCAGCGGCCTCCACTGTAGGACCGGCCAGGGGCGAACGAGAAAGGAGGAGGAGGAGGAGAGGGGTTGGGGACCTTTGCAACAGATTCGACCAACCCCGATGCCTAGTTAAGTTTGCAAAAGAATGCTTTGGCAACTAGAAAAATGTGTTGTGCTCGCAATCAATCGAATGAACTTGAAGCTGTTACTTAATGTGTATGATTAGTTGCTACTTCAAACTTTTTAAATTACAGTTTTACCTGTAAAACGTGAATTTTTGTAGTTGAATAGGTCTGTCGAATTTTGTTATACTTTTAGATTTCCATTGTACATGATTTTGAACAAGTTCCGTTTTAATAACGAAACCTCGTCTTTAATAGTCAATTCTTTTTATTCTTCCTCTACTCTCTTTCACCGAACCTCGCCCCGAAGAAACAGGAATACACACAGTTATTATATACATTACGAAACGGAAGGTATGTTTTAAGATTCTTTAGCAGCAAATACTTTGGGGGGGACCTAACCTGACAAGGACGCATGCGCGCACAACAACTAATAAGTAGTTTGGTAACCCCTGACACTGGTTAGTTAGGCTAACCATCATGCATTACAGTTTATACACTCTCTCTTGTAGCCTATACCCTCTCGATGGCAAGGTACAAGGCACTCATGACCTATGTAGTTACTTAATCCTGCACTAGTGATATCGGATTTCATAAGTTTATTCACAGGCACTTGTAGCCTACCCTCCAGGTAGCAGGCACTCATGACCTATGTAGCTAATCAATCAAGCACTAGTAGTATCGGATTTCTTTTCACACAAGTGCTAGACGCACACAACACTACTTCAACTTTAAGTTTGAAGTTTGACTTATTTTTCGTAAAGTGTTCTATAAAATCATGTCGTCCACCTGTAAGTTGATATCTGAAATATGATTAAATCTTGGAGCCCTTGGAACAGAAGAATGAAAAAATATTTCTGTCCGCCTCATTTTTATTAAACCTCCGATCCTATAAAGAACAAGTAAATTTTCAATGTAGGAATTTCATATGTTTGTTGACCTGTTAGCTTGCCTGGGCCCGAGAATGTTATTGTGATCGCTGTAATGCTTCTCGAGAGGCGACTCCCGAGGCATAGGTCAGTTCCAGAGGCAGGCCGTCTAGACGCGGCCGCTGCCCTTTCGCCGGACAACCTGGCCAGGGGATATCTGCGTTGCACGGAGTACCCCCGCCCGAGAGGCAGCGCCACCTAGTGGCTCCTGTGAAAGGACCCGCTTGCAAGAGCCCGTCGATACTCTGGACCGGTGTGTAGCGGCGGGCGAAGCCACATGGTGTGAATTTCAGTGCTCTCTCTCTCTCTCTCTCTCTCTCTCTCTCTCTCTCTCTCTCTCTCTCTCTC
>NW_026267280.1:525647-529441 GCF_000697945.3 Frankliniella occidentalis | reverse complement strand
GAATCCAAATACCTTTGCTCTACCTTTGACGACGATATTTCAGATCGTACAGCGTCAACTGATTTTGTTAATTTATGATTTCCCCTGTCAATTTACAATTTCACTTGTAAATTAACATTGTGCACAGTAAGCACTTACTTGAACAAAAAATAGTTTTGGTTTTCCCGCCAGTGATGGACAACGATCCGCAGTAAATTGCTTCCACATCGACTTGAAATTGTATGAATAGTCATTCGCCAACAAAACTCCGCTGTTGTTACCATGGCTGAGGATAGTAATGCAGAGGCAGTCGTCTTGAGAAAAGTCGTGTTCCCTTACTAAAAGAAAAGGCAATAAAAGGTTGCGATTACTTGTTGTCAAATATGCTCGAAGTCGGAAACCGCGCCCGGCTTGTAAACGTACATATTTTTAGGATATCAAAAATACTCTTCAATGGTTGGTCTTCGAGCACACAAATACTATGAATGTCAAAGCCTAGACCAAGAAATGTCTGTACAAGCTCGTCCACGTCAAGCTCAGTACCAAAACGTGTAGCATGTTTTCTAACCCTCTTTTGGTTTAAAACGACTGCAATTCCACGCCGACGATGGGACATATTGTACTCTTCAGAATATTTCCCAATCCCGGTATCTCTAAAACACAAGAGCACTTTGACATAATCTGAGAGGTTGTTGTCTGCGTTTTCTTTCAGATGCAGATGCAGAATATATTGTACTATATCTTAATACTGCTTCAGTATTCCAATTCATTTGTGTCCTTATGCAACTTACGTTGGTTGAGCAAAAAGGAGCGCATCCGTAGTATCACTGCTGTGCCTCGCGCGGCCTACGTGTTCTGCACTAGGCTCTGCATATGGGGCTTGGCCTTTATAAACCATTAAATAGTCAGTCCGCATCCGGATTTCAATTCTATATTTGATATACGTGCATACCTGTTATGAAAGTATCTGTAGTAGGCGACAAACCACGCAGTCGGTTGATCGTTTCTGGCAGATCATGGTAAACGCTCGACCCGTTCTCCGCTGGACTGCGCTTGCCTATAGGCATGACCATGCTTTGCCTCCTCTGCAGCCATTTGGCAAACCCTAGTGCGTCCACGTCCAATCTTTCTTGGGCGTGATCCTGGACTCTGCACTCGTTGCGGGCCATAAACCGGCAAGTCGAGCACCAGTTTAACTCCAGATCGTGGCGCTGGGTTGTGCACTGGTCGCTCGCTATGGCCCGGCAATTTGAGCACCAGCGCAAGCCCAATGCGTGGCCGTGGTCAATGCACATGCCACGTGCCATACCCTCGCAAGTCGAGCACCAGCGCAACCTAAGAACGTGACCCTCGTCCATGCACTGGTCGCGCGCCATGGCCCGGCAAGTCGAGCACAAGCGCAAGATGAGAGCGTGTTTCTGGGAAGTGCACTCAACCCGTGCCGTGGCCCAGCAAGTCAAGCACCAGTACAAGCAGAGAGCGTAGCCGTGCCCAATGCACTCGTCGCCCCCAGTCTCAGTAGCTTGGCCCGTCGTGGGCTCAAAGTCGACTTCACTGTTGGTTGTGTTGGAAACGCCCATGGTCCCTTGGTGCCCCCTTTGGAGCTAGGCCCAGGCGACCAAATGAGAGTCGTCTATGTCCACTCTGGCTCTGATGTAGCCCACGCACTCGGTGCACGTCTCGGCCTGGCAGGTCAAGCACAAGTCATTGCCTACACACCGGGGGGATGTGGGGGCGAAGCAACGAGGTAACTTACTGAAGTAGCGCAGGCAGTCTCCCGCTTGCATGCTGCGACTTCTCGACACGATGCAGGCAGACAAAACACTAGCAGGTTAGCTTACAGTCTTCGCGAATTCGAAGATTAGTGTGCACCAGATAAACAGTGAGTCAGATTAGTCGTACTGTATCTTTAAGACACCTGTCATTGGTCGTGTGGAACAGGAAAAGTTTCGATGGAAGGTGTTGTTGGGTGTTGTACATTTACAATTTAAAATGACAAGACAATATATTTTGTACAAAATATTGTATTATGTACAAAATATGTTGTACATTCACATCATCACACTCTTTCTTTGCTAGTCAATGGATTTCAAGTCGATACGCAGGACTTGAAAAATTTACAA
Organism: Frankliniella occidentalis; assembly: GCF_000697945.3. NCBI lineage: Eukaryota > Metazoa > Arthropoda > Insecta > Thysanoptera > Thripidae > Frankliniella > Frankliniella occidentalis. The sequence goes on along the minus strand of NW_026267280.1, from coordinate 527,339 downwards.
TTTTGAGTCGTTGTCCGACATTCGCTATGGAAACTTTTCTCGTAATCTCTTTACAACAGTATTGTGGAGCAATATTTTGTCACATTGAAGAGGGCCTCTTTTTTCCTCTTCTCGAGATAGCCAGATAGCCCCCAGAGTCATGCAGCCGGCAGGCATCGGCCATGAGAGTAGTGCTTTATGGAGAGGCAACGAAACGCGCCCTGGTGCTGTACATGGCAAAGTATTTTGCCAGTTTTCTGGGTGATGCGGCCACTTATCATGACGCGAATTGTATCGTTCGTTCAAGAAGTGTCTTCTCTATGACTCTTTAAAATTGGAAATTCCTCCGACCAGCCGAAGTTTGTCAAACGCCCAGGAACTGCGCTGCAGTACTGATTCGGCCACCTGCTGCCTCGGTTGGGGTGGCGGAGCGTAGCAGCAGAAAGTCCAAAATCGCGTTTCTGATAACGCGAGAGGATAAAAAGGCCCAGAGGACGATTTGTCTCATCATATACGGAGGGATTTCATTCCACGATCTGCACTTTTTTCCAAATTTCCATTGTTTTTACGGTGATTTTAAAATTCCGCAGTTACGCTCCTCCACCCCGACCGCGGTAGCAGGTGGCCGAATAAGCGCTGCAGCGCCGTTTCAAGGTGTTTTCCGAACTTCGGCTGGTCGGCGGAAGTTCTAATTTTGAAGGGCCAAAGAAAAGACACTTCTTGAACGAACGATACCTTCCGCGTCATGAGTGGCCGCACCGCCCAGAAAACTGACAAAATATTCTGCCACGTACAGCAGCAGGGGCGTTTCGTTGCCTCTTCATAAAGCACCACTCTCATGCATCGGCTGCCCACTTGGCGTGCGAAAGTGAAAGGGGGATGAAAAAGAGCTATGGACCGCGAAGCGAGCTTCTCATTCCCGGTACCGCTTTCGGACGACAAGTGGAAAGCGGGCATCTAACGCCTGCCTGCTGCAGTGATCTGACAGCCCTCGTGGGGCCCTAAATTCCTTTCTTTTTATTTGGTATTTTTTTATTATTTTCCTTGGAAATACTCCGGACGATACTTTTTGTTGTCTGAATATACTTTCTATTATTGAGTTCTACCCTCCAGACCATTTTCTCACCTGAGCAGCCACTGGCAAACATCCTCGGATACATTTTATTAGGTAATTTAGCGGAAACTGAGAAATTAGACTGCTTCAGAGAGATCTAATCTGTCAACCGTAATAGTAGACTATGGGCCCAAGATTTTTAAAATACCAATGACAGACTGAACAAAAAAATAGCAAAATAATTGATAAAAATTGATTGCTGAGTCTTTTGAGATGGACTTAGTTTTGAGTTCGACAATCACTGGGGACAATTTTTAAATTTTTTTTCTAATTATTTGACTATACTTTAAGAAAGACCAAAAAATGGTTCGAAATCAGAGATTAGGTGTCTTTAGGCCCTTGCCCTTATAACGTTCCATTACATGCCTGCGCGCTTCACGAGTGAAAACGCGTTTTCACAAATCCTAACATACGCGTGTGGTCCACCGTGGGCAAGATAAAGGAAAACCGTGCTCTACATCGTGAGCCTTGGTGAGTGTGCGTCTGTGTTCATCGGAATAGCGGTGAGAAGTGTGACTGTGTGTGGCTGTTCGCTGATTTATGTGTGTGGGGCCCGCGCCTTCACTCACTGCCACATTCACACACGCAACGCACACGAT
>NW_026267280.1:522386-523607 GCF_000697945.3 Frankliniella occidentalis | reverse complement strand
AACCATCAATGTATTTAAGCGATTATGTTGACACCTCGCAACGGTATTGTTAATAGCCAACTATCTTTCTTAGCAACATTATCTTTTGTTGAGAAGAGACGAACAAATTGTAGGGATCAAATAACAATATTCCTCTCACCTTACCATTGCAATTCTTCTTTGTTTTCAAAATTGAATAAATTCATAAGTATTATGACTAGTCTATACGACTATTTCTAATGTGGGGAGCAAAATGCATCTTGACCACGAATAAGTGTTGGGATTTCACAGTTTCTCCGTATCGAGTAAGTGTTGCGAATCACAACATTTTTTTTTAGTATTGTGCGTGGAGTGTAGAGGGCTTTCGTGAGGGAGGGCGACAGGTTCGGGGAAGGTGTGCCGTGGTGAGTTAGGATAGGAGTATGCCCACCCATACCACCGCACCCTTTCCAGAATGCCACGAAGCAATTTCCTTAATTTTTTGTTGTGGCTTCAGCGACCGGAAAGCCATGCCGCTCCTGGAGTGGTTGATGCCATCGCACTGATTCCTTTCCCGGAGACCGGGAGCCTGTGTCACTCCGGACGATCGCTTCTGTTCGATAAAAGAGTTAATAGGCAACCGCGGGCCTGCACGCCCCATCTGATAGGGAGGTGTCGCGAGGGACTCGTAATCCATCAAGTGGGGGGACAAAGCAACGACTGCTCTGGACTCGGACAGAGAGACTTGTAGTTCGACACGTGTAAAACTACAATCTGGGACCACGCAGTAAAAAAGGCAGGAAAACTCGTCAGGGAAACATTGGCAGCGTAATTCTTCATCCTTCTGCTTGAAGATAAAGTTAAATACGACACCTGAGAAGAACAACCGCTTACCTCAGCGGACTGGAAACAAACCCGCTTACCTCTGCAACCCTCAAACAAAACCGCTCACCTCTGGGACATGCAACAAAGTCGCTTAAATGATTTTTTTACACATTTTGAGATACTGGTATCAAAATGATCACGGAAAAATTCTCTTTCGAATGATACCCATGTTCCAGAATGTGTATAAAAGTTATTTAAGCGGCTTTGTTTGCGTGTCCCAGAGGTGAGCGGTTTTGTTTGAGGGTTGCAGAGGTAAGCGGGTTTGTTTCCAGTCCGCTGAGGTGAGTGGTTGTTCTTCTCAGGTGTCGAATACATTGTGCTGAGCAGAATTCGTATCAATTCAAGTCATTAATTTTACTGTTTTTAAATCTGAAAAAG
>NW_026267280.1:520876-521936 GCF_000697945.3 Frankliniella occidentalis | reverse complement strand
TCGCGGACCTTGGGGCTGTCGCAAGGCTTGTGCGAGATTTGAGCGGCGCCGTTTCTGCGGACCGGTCGAGCGAAAAAAATAAAAATAAACCGCAAAACTCTCACGCCCTATGGCTACAAAGCTACTAGTGTCAGTATGCTACACTGTAAAAAAAATCTGAAAATTCAGTAGATGTTTTTCAGAATCGCCACTCTGAATCTTGTTTTCAGACCATTACTCAAAATTTTCTAAGTTTAGACTGAAAATCCATACTACTCTGAATTAGGTTTTCAGAGCAGCTTGTCTGAATATTTTAAAGTATATTTTCAGACTATACACCGAATCTACAATTCAGAGTAACCGGTATGAATTTTGAGTGGAAAGTCCACCGGACTGGCGGACGAAGCACACCAGTAGCCGACGCTGCTCCCCATGCAGGTAGCCGGCAGCCGAATGGTTAAGGTTGTGGCTTCCGAACCTGAAGGTTGGCGGTTCGATCCCAACCAAGGGCAGTACCGAATGGACAGATATGTCCTCACCTGGACATAGCCCTCTACCCCCACAGCTGTTAAGTCGCTCGCCATGTGTTCATTTTTAACATTTTCAAAACTTTTCATACCGGCTGTCTGAATTTTCAGACTAAGCGGTATGGTAAGGCACTACTGAAATTTCAGACCCGGGAGCAGTCTGACTTTTCAGACTACTGGTCTGTAAAAAAAACTTCAGACTAAAAGAACTGAAAATTCAGTAAAACTTTTTTTACAGTGTATACATTTGAACACCATGTGTGCAAAGTTTAACCTGCACGCTTGGTTACACTCTGGCATACGTATGACGTATAATAAACGCGCTTCAAAGCATCTCTTTTCAATTGCCAAGTGCCACTTTGTAATTGGAAAGTGTCACTTTGTAATTAGAATGTGTCACTTTGTTATTTGAATGATGTGTCACTTTGTAATTTGAAAGTATCACTTGTAATTGTAAAGCATCTGAGCAAAGGATCTAAATATTTCGCACCTCTTTAAAGCACACCTTCGCAGGAATCTAACATTTCACGCAAAGAAGTTACAATGTCTTCAAA
>NW_026267280.1:515823-516898 GCF_000697945.3 Frankliniella occidentalis | reverse complement strand
CAGTGGTCCTGTACATTGCTCCCTGTACCAAATTTTAACCATTAAAACTACATCGATGCTGTTATTCGAATAACAGAAGTTCCTGGAAAAAAATTAGCAGAACGATCTGTAGTTTTCCTGTCATAATTTTTTGCAGTGTAGTGAAAAAAGGGGGATGTATGTATTGTAAAGAAAGAGGCACTAATTACAGAAAAGTTGAAAATTGCACATTACGTTAAAATGTATTTAAAATGATTTCATGTTTAGAGAGTAGTAGAACAACCCTATGCTTTTTAATGATGCTGAGAATAATCATTTTTAAATCAACGTAAATAATTTGTTACTCTACTCCGTCATTTTGATTTCAAAGTAGCCCGCATATTTAACCCTTCGAAACCAAAAAACTGGTTTATTGATGTTCATAAATCGGATCGTCCAGAAAAAATGTCCGCTTCTCGGATTCGTTCAGTTAATTTTGAGGAGCACGGCGCCTGCGAAACTTAGGATAGGCAACCCAGCAATGCACTCGTGCACTGCTGGCAAGATGTTGCCTACCTACCAGGCGCTATGAGAGCTTGCATGGGCAGAACTGGGTAGTTTCGTAATGGTAAGTGACGGACGTAGTTCCTGGATGACCCCTACTGTATCGAACACAAAGAGATTAACGTAAGAAACCGCATTTTTAGTGTGTTTGCATTTAAGGCCAATTCCATAAAGTCAGCGCGAAGTATTTTACCTGTCAGGTTTGCCGTAGCCATGCACGTCTACGTGTATAGTTTTACTGCAACTCTTTGAAATGGGGGACTTAATTATCTATTGATAAATGTTCTTCTGATTCGGTAAAAAACTGCCATGATAATAAAACAACACTACTTACTATAGGGGGCCCCAGCCCGGCATCTACACGCGGCGAAGTGCCGAGCTCTGCTCTGCGGTCGTCAGCACTCGTCAAAGAACAAGTAGCGGCACATGGCACAACCAATTAGACTGACAAGACGACTCATCCTTTTTCTTTCCTCGCGGACCTTGGGGCTGTCGCAAGGCTTGTGCGAGATTTGAGCGGCGCCGTTTCTGCGGACCGGTCGAGCGAAAAAAA
>NW_026267280.1:499850-511238 GCF_000697945.3 Frankliniella occidentalis | reverse complement strand
TCTCAAAAGTGATCAAAAATGAAAACAACACTTTACCATTAAAATAAAGCAATGTTCATAGAGTTCATATGCGAGTAAGCCAGGGAGAAAACTGTAACTGATAAATGTCACTTCAGCGACTGTGTCTATAACCAAACATAACCTCAACGCGGCACTCACTCAATAACTCCATCACTCGAAACAACAAATCAAAACACGTCTAAACCGGAGAAACAGGACGGAGGAACTGGCGGAATAGATTGTTCAAAAATTAATTTTAGGAATGAATGCGCAAATAAGTAAATAAGAACACTTCAACTCAGAAGGTAAATGTGGGAACGGCCCGTGCCCCTCACTTGGTGAAATGTGGGAACGGTGATGGCGATATGGCACGGACCGGGTCAAAAGTTACAAGAACTGTAAATGCAGCAAATCGGCTTGCTGTTTCTGCTAGATGTCGGCAGCTGGATTCGTAGCTGCCTTCGAATTGTTACGACGGCAACGTGATCGCTGGTAGAGCAAACTTGCTTGCTGTGATAGCTATTAAGTTCCCAACAACCTATGCTTTGCTGGGAATGCAACCTCATTTCTCTCCGTGTGGCAGTGTCGTAACGGCGATTAACAGACGTACTTTCTGGATGATCCAGAAGCTTATGCAGTTTTTCAGGGTGAATTAAATGAGTTATTTATAGTTCAATCCTAGTGAACAACTACAATTTTCATGTTCAATTAAGAGACTGTGAGAAATTACGATGTTGCGCATTTACAATTCAAAATTGTAAATTTTACAAGCGCTGTGTATTGACTTGGAATCCATTATGAGCAAGACTTCGATGTTGTACAAGTACAAGATACTTTTTAAATAGTAAATTACAAAATATTATGTATTGCACGTCTCAAAACATCTATTTTACAAGAGGCTAATCGTTTTAAAAGCAAAACAAAGTGTTGAGCTAAAATCTTTAAAATCTTGTAGAGGTTTACTTCCCCCTCCCTCGTCAGGTCCTTGCAGGAGCACCCGCATCCCCCGCTTCCCCCTGCCTTCTCCTCTCTCCGCCGCATTCCGATAGTCAGATCTGATCTCTGCTCCGGCCGCTGCCCCCGGGTCACGCGGGAACTGCCCCCGGGTCCCGGGCCGCGCGGGGGCCCCGACGCCCACGTCTCTCGGGACGCCACCGCTGCTCGCTGCCGCGGCCGTCCAACCTCCCCGTGTCGCTGCCCACATCCGCATGCATCCCCAACGTAAGTGCCCCGAGGGGCAGCCCTAGGGGCAGCTCGAGGGGCAGCCCTGTCAGCAGACGGTCAGTGGGTCAGCAGCGCCCGCTCCGCTGGGAGCCGCTGCAGCCCCGGGTCCCCGCTGGTGCCTCCTGCTCCCGTCGCGCCGCTGTCCCCTCGCTGCTCCAGTGCCGTGGCTCGGCCCGGCCCGCCAGTCCCCGCTGCACAACAGGACAGGCTGGTCCCTCTCTATCCTCGCTGCGCTGCGAGTTTATGGCCAGGCTGCATTCCGAGTTCATGACCGTGGTCATGGCTTGGGTCTGGTCGGGCAGGCCGGGCCATGAGCGGCAGGCGTGCTACCGGGCTGCTGCCTCCCCCCCCCCCTTTCTCTCCCTCGGCTTCCCATCCTCCTCCTCCAAACGTCATTTGAATTTGAGCGCGGAGTCACTCACACGCAAGGAGTAAAGCTGACAGTTTATGTCTGCTGAGCGCGCGGTTCAGGTTGTACTTTACGCCGCACCGTAGTGTTTGTTTTCACAACTTGGGCTGCAACACGGGCATGTGCATAATTGTTTTTGTCCTATTAGGTGCATTCCACCACTTAGTGTGGATGCAGGGTGCACGAAACACAAGTGTGATTTTCACGCTAGGCATGGTTTTCGCGCTCTAGCTTTACGCAGCCAATCAGGAACCGACTTTCATCACGCCTGGCGTGAAAATCACGCCTGGTGTGAGAGTCGCGCTCGCATTTAGGGACCTCTGTATCCACATTTACATGCTGTACCCAGTCATTCGTCGTTACAGTTGCTCCTACTTGTTTGTATTAATCAGAAATGCAAAAGGTTCCAATTTTTAGCACCTTCATAATGGCTCTTCATAATGCCACTTGACCCGTCCTTTCGTCCTTTTTCCCCGTTTCCCTCTCTAGTGCGGATGTAATTTCAAAGGACCCCGACGCTGGTCCCGACCGCCTTCCCTTGTCGGGTTTCGGTGACCTGGTATTGCCGGCGAGTATCGCAGCAGCCGATTGTCAGATTAGTTCGATTCTTAAAGGAAAGAACACACAATAAGTTAACTACGTCGTGGTAGAGTACCTAGCGTGCGTTCACGACGGGCACAAATTTGCACTAAAGTACAATCCTAGAAAAAGAAAAAGACAGTTTATTGAGGAAGCGAACCGGGAGGTGCTGGAAGCTGCCAGGAGCGACTGTTGCCAAAACGCAGGCAGGTGGGCGTTCTTAGGAGCTGCACCGTGCGCGGTGGGGTGTGCTGGTCAATCGGGCTCCTCTGCGCGGCTGCGCGCTGTTTCGTCGGATCTTGCACCATCACATCACACGAGAGGGGCGCTCCATCAATACACACTGGAGCCCGTCTCCGCTCCGCAGTGCTCCGCTGGCACATTGCTCAGGCTTTAGGGTGAGGAGCAGTCCGGAGCCGAGTCCCAGCCGGGCCCTGTGCCGCCTGGCGGCTGTCGCCAGTTGTTAATGAAGGGTCCATGGGAGGGTCCTCCGCCTAAAGGGACTCTCTTACCGTGTTGGTCCCTTCCATGAGCTCAATTTGTTTCTGCACCGATGTACCCAAGCGTTCAGGGACGCCCATTTAAAACCCGCTCTTTGGACGGCGCCCATCCGAGGGGTCAGCAACCCTCCTTTGCCATGTGCAAGGGAGTATCGAATATAAGCAACATTTAAGTAATATCGTAAATTGACGGATAAGCATAGGGACAATAATGTTTACTGTTGCCAAACAGCCAATAATAATATTGTGTAAAATATATGTATTGAGGGATATACAGGGTGGGTGATCCGCGCCGTGGTTTTTTTCTACTAATACTGTACCGCATGCATGCGTGCGGACTGGTTGCATACTCGCACGGGGCCGTAAGGCGCCCTGGCGAGCGACGATAGGCCAGCCCGCACGCACGCACGAATCCGGTACAGCATAAGCAGAATAAAAACACGGCGCGGATCACCCACCCTGTAGGAGTTCATGACCCCTCGCGCCCATCCCACGGACTTACGCATTTTTCGTATACCGGTCGCACGTTTTCGTAATAAGTGGCTAGTAAAGGCTAATGGACAAATTTGTCATTTCGGTCGTGATATTAATATTTAAATACCTATTTCATCTCTAGTTTATCAGTGCTGCTAAAGTTGAATTGGAAAAAGCCACAGAATTTTTTTTTAAATAAGAAGAGCCGAATAATATCGGTTTTTATGCTGTCAGCTGAGAGTGGTTGGTCCCGGACCTACACCAAGCCAGTAGAGCGCGTGCTGGGGCCGCCGGTCTGTGCCATGCGCGGTGAGGCCGGGTGAGCGGGGGAGGGGGGCAGACTCGACGCATCGCCCTCGTCCACCCTTCCTCCCGCTAAGCGCACTCACTCTCTCTCTCTCTCTCTCTCTCTCTCTGTCTCTCTCTCGCTCGTTCTCTTGCTCGCTCCCCACTCCCGGCAGGCCTCCCCGAGGGGACTCAGCTGTTAGTCTGCATCCTCCCTCGCTCGCGCAAAGACACGTCCCCCCGCGGGCTGAGCCGGTCCGGGACATGCGCCCGCGTGCGACATGAGCGTGGTGCCGCAGCTGGCTCTTTGCACGTGTTGGATTTAGTTGTCAACTGTTTCGTGAAGTGTGAAGTGTCGTCTTAAAAAAAAGGCCGGGAAAAGTGGCCTGATTTATTCTCTTATACATTCAGGTGCATCTATCTGCGGAGGCAATTTGTTTCCTCCTTGGCCAGGTGGTTACCTCTTGTTGAAGTACCCTGCGCGTAATGATTGTGCCAACAAGTAGTTTTTTAGTATTTTCGGGTGACGTCAGATTATTTACAAATCTTTTGGGGCATAGACATTATGCCAGATTTCATGTATAGTCATTACACTGCCAACCAATGTATTGTTATAAGCTTCTGTATGGCACTCCTCCTAGATAGTCTCGATTTCCAAAACTATTACTTCGCCGGACTGCGAACTATTTCTTTTCGTTAAAGCGAAAGCCCCCATCATCCGCTCATTTCGTCTGCAAATGGTGGTCACCTGACCAAGTCCGTCACTAAAATTGAGCCATCTAGCGGCGGCGCGTCGAAAGAAGAGCACGGCTAGTGTCTGGTGCGTGCGAGCCGCTGACATGAGCCGCTGACGCGCCGGTCCTCCTTCCGCTGTCCTGCCGCTCAGGGGGAATGTGGTCCGGTCTGCGGCCGGCCGCGCGGTCGCGCTGCTTCAGGTGTTGGCCCCCCTCACGTCCCCTCCCCCGAGGACGTGAGGACGCGGCCGGGACATCGCCGGCGGACGTGGGAACATGTCGCGCACCACGCACCAGATCTACCCATTTTTTTACCCCTTAAGTTCGTCAAGTATTTTTCCTGTGCATTGAAACCTTTGTGTCGCAACTCGCAACCAGTTGTATCGCCCCCCTCTCCCCGCCCTTCCTTTGAGGGAGAGATTTTATTTTAAGTCAAGTGTCCAAAGAATTGTCAAATATCGAGTGTACTCGTCAAAAGCTAAATGTGATTGTAGATCAAGATGACAGTTTAAACTGCAAACCCAGAAAGTTAAACGGTTTGTAGCTGAAATATAGTTGTTCAGTTAAAACTGTACAACTACTTAGTTTTGTAGTTATAACTCATCTTGTCATACAGCTCGATTTGCAGAGTATCAGATGTCATCCTGAGACATTCGAGTAGCACCCTGATTCATCAAATTATCCAGAAAAGTGCCTAGGGGCATCACAAAAGAACAAACAGAAAATTTGCTCACGATGCCACTCCAGAAGTGCTAAAGGCTCTAATCGGTCAAATCCCCGGCTGTTTAAACTTATGTAGCTCTAAATTTTTGGATAAGTAGTTGCATTATCTGCACTGTGAAAAATCTTGCTCGTCGAAGAATTCCCAGGATACCAGTTGATTGTAATTTTACAATTGAATCGAAATTTTTACGACACGCTTCCAGAAATTTTTTTTCGTATTAGACCTACAACTATTTTTCACAGTGTTTGTCATAGAGTTTCCGCAATCTGAGCGATGAATCATAAAATTTAACAGCTTCAGTTTAAACATGCCACACCGATATAAAAACAGCTTTATCTTTCAAATCATTTTCTAAATTTTCGCTCAGTTAGTATTCTTCGAAATTTCTCCGAATGGCTGTCAATGCATATGGCCTATATACGAGCCTAGAGGCACCTTTTGCTCCGATGAGATTTAATGTTTTCTCCCGCAGTTCTCTCTCTCTCTCGCACTAACTGGGTGCGCGGTTGCCTCGCTGGCGACGGCTCTTCCTCACCTCCCATCAATCATATTGTTTATTGATTGATTGATTGACACCCGCGGCGGTTAGTGTCGCGCCGCGGCGCCTTAGTGATATCGGCTGAGAAATCACGCCCTACCGGCTTAAAAATGTGTCTGCGAATCTGCAAATAGTATCACAATTAATGAAAAATGCAAAATAGTAACAGGGTTAGATATTTAACAAGCCTTGCCTGGAGAGTCAAGCATTGCCCTGAGAGTTAAGTGCAGCGAAAGTAGATTTGGCAGAGTAGAGCAATTAGCCTAACATCTGGATCGCGCCTTCCTGATCGTCTCTAGAAGGAGCGAATAATTCTCTAATTGGCGAATCGCAATAATAATCCCGCGGTGCCACCCACTTTGGAATCGCGTCGTCGTAAAAAACACATTCACATCGGGATTGCAATTACCAACGCGCCGGGTAATGAGGCAGAAAAAAAACTGGGCTCGAGACAGGTTATAATTGTTATAACATCTGTTCGAGTGTGGACGGACAGCGAAAAAGTAGTCTGCAGTAGCTGAAGAAGTGATCAGGAAGAAAATGCCATAACCTTCTTAGTTTTCATTCCAGTTTTGCACTTGTTAGGGTGTGTTTACCGTTTTGCACCCAACGATTAATGAATAAATTTGTATGGAATTATTGTGATTTGCTCGATCTTTAAAGTCAGAAACTTGGTTTACTGACAAGCGTAATTTCGAACGTCTCTCTCGTGTGTGACCCGCTGCGCTCCGTGCTGATAACGGGTGGCGGTCCCCGGAATGTCGTAAACGCACCAGATCCGCAACAAGCGTCTCGCAGGACTCGGTGGCGCTCCAGTTTGTGTGACTAAAAGCCAGCATCAATACCGCACGGCGCGTTGCGCGCGGCACTGCTCCGAGAGCCGAACAAGTTTTGAAAGAGAAATGACCTCTTTGTCATCCCCGATATCGCCGCGCGTCGCCGGCGGAGCGCGCCACATTCCGCGCGGGAACGTTTAAATAATGAAAAAGTGCGCGGTGTAACTCACGACACGCCGCGCACTGCAGCGCGGACCTCCTGGCCCGGCGCGCGCTGTCAACTTTTTATCTGTCATCTCGCATGTGCCCGCCGCGCACCGACCGACCTGCCTCGAGACTAGGAGGAGTGCCTTACATTTCTGGAAGCATACAAGCGTGATTCCCGATCAAAGAAATGAAACCGTGGCTAAATTGTGCAGTGGCTTGACTGAGGTTGCGATTCTAGATTTTCATCAGGAGTGCGTGAAGAGATGAGGTGGTTGTAGCAACCGCGTGCGCAGCGTGATGCCCTAAGCGCGGGCGGTGTTCGCCTAAAGATGCCCCCCGGAGGTCCACGGAGGCTCTCTGCGAGCATGTGACTACAGCGCCCGGCCCCAGCCCAGCCCCCGAGACGCAGCGCGCGCAGCGCCGGGACGAGGGCCGTGGCCATGGTGTGGCAGGGCGGCCCGGGCGGCCCGCCGGACGGCCCATGATGCACCGCGCGCTGTCCTGGCCGCTGCTCGCCGGCTGCTCCCCGGCCGAGGACGAGCCCACCCCGCCGGTGGTGGTGGTGCAGGCCGTGCCCCTGGCAACGCCGGGCCAGCAGCAGCAGCAAGCGCGCCGGCTCCTCTGCCGCCACTACTACCCCGAGGGCGGCTGGGGCTGGGTCATCGTCTTCTGCTGCGCCTCCGTGCACCTGCTCGCCGGCGGTTTGCAGCTCTCTTGGGCCGTGCTGCTCGCGCCCACCGCGCGCAAGTTCGACACACCGGCCCTGCACACAGGTGAGAGAGACCGCACGATAGCCTGTTCCTTACAAATTTCTATATCGATACAGGCTTTTGAGGAGATTGGCAGCTATTTCAGTTCAGAGGATTTCGTTAAAACTCTCCATGAAAAATATAACTGTAAATTGACATTTAACTGTAAATTGACAGAGACAAATTAGTAACAGTTAATTTTTAACCCGTTAGGCATCCTGCTCGATGAAAAATGTGCAAGTTTGGCCTGGCCTTGCACACGCAGTCCATATCTCTTTCTTTCATCAATCTGTCGATGTCCTTCAGAACCAGGCCGCAAGAGGCCTCTGCCGGAAGGCGACGTTCGTTTGTTATCCTCGTTCCAGGACTTAACAAAAGTTGGAACCATTAAACTCTTAGGATTCCTAATTGTTTTGGTGCGGCGGGGGTAGGAGGAAGAGGGGGTAGCACCCTGACCAGCCTCTGGGGCGCTGCAGCGCATCAGTGGACCCGGACTCGCACAATGACTATAAGGGAGGAAAGGCGAGGCAAGTTTTTACGATGGCTGTGTGCGCTGCCTTCAAAAAGGCACCACCGCGGCGGTAAAGATGGGGCCTTAGTGAGAGAGAGAGGCAGAGAGATATCTCCTCCTCCCTCTCTTTTTAGATCGAAGAAGGAAGGTTTTTTTTATAGTGCTGAAGCTCAAAATGCAGTCCAAGAGCTGCACTTCCTACATAGGGAGAGAGAAGGGGGGAGGTTTCGATAACAAAGAAGCTGTCGGCTGCTGCTCATAATGAGGCCTAGTGCGAAGATCTGCGCGTGCGGCAGTCTTCAGCAAATCACTATTGACGGATTTATGGTCTACTTTGTGAACTGGAGCGCGCCCTCGCCCGTGCCCCTCGTGTCTCGCGAGTTGTTAGCGCCTCGCGACATGACAGGCCCCACAAACTGAGGAGCTGAGCTGAGCTGAGCTGCGGAGCGGGGTCGAATCGATGGGCGGCATTGTCTGTGTGGCAGCGCCCAACTTCCGCACGTTTCAGTTAGCTACCTACCCTCATGGTCTTGTTAAACCAATCCTCTTTTGGTTCAAACTTTTAAGTAAAGTTTTTGGAGCCACCAAACCAAAACTGATGGTGATCAGATTACAGATCCTCTGAAATTTTGTTGGTGAGGGCAGCGTTTGTTTCGTATTTTCCCACCAAATCTCCTTTTGGATTGGGATTATTATGTTCGCGCTTTGGCGGGAGCGCGCTTTGGCGGGAGCTTGGAGCTCACTCCGCTCACGATGATGTGATGTCGGATCTCGTGGGCCACTTTGTATCACACTTCTGCCCTACATATACAAGACAAGACGCAGGACAGGCGCCCGACAGAAAGGGATGCTAGGGCGCAATAATTTGTGGACCGTCTCCGCCTACCATCCATTGTCCGCCGATATAAGACAAAACACTGCGCGCTGCCAGCCGGCGACACGTTGTGAGTAATGGAGCCCTGGTCGTCGTGCAAGGAGCCGGGGGCAGCCGGAGGCTCTGCGACCAACGGCCACCATTTGCTTGCCGGCCCGGACGGAGGCGCCTGGGGGTCATCGACCTGTACCCCCCCCCCCCCCCCCCCCCCCCCCCACAGCCTCTCCCTCGTCGGTTCATCTCGACATACTCGATAGTCCCTTCACAATCATGTCATTTTTGAATGATAATTAAAATGTATAAATTTTCAAAGCCGTCGCATCACCCCTTGCCGCCCCTTACAGACAGAGTGTGATGGGAGTAGCTACCTCCTCTCGCTGTATCGGCAGACGACGTAGTACTCCCAACTTCACCCTATACTGCGTAACGCGCCACTGTACCCATGCCATTCCCGTGTTTGACAATATTCCAGCCTAAACCACCGCCACGCTGGCGGCCCGGCGGGGCTGTTTCCATTGGCCTCGTTGAGGAGCTTCAGCTCCGGGAAGCCGAGCTTGGCGGCGCCGATGCATATTCAGCGCCCCTCTCGCCGTTCGGCTCCTTCCCTCCTTGCACAAGTCCGCCGATCAACGAGTCAGCGACGCACAGCAGCATCGGCCCTCTGATTCCAACGGCTGCTTATTTTTTTCCGCGCTCACCAAATAGCGGGGGGAGTACGAGAAGGAGGACGAGGAAGTTGAGGGGCGCCTAGCATGGCTCCCCGTGCCGACCGGGTCCAACGACCTCCCCGCTGGGCCAGGGCTGTTTTCCCTTCACATTTCTCTACGTCTTCTTTTCTGCCTTTCGGTGTCTAATTACAACATTTACTGCCGCCCACGCCGCGGCTCCCCGAAACCAAACAACTTGGCGACGGTTTTTTCCCCTTCTCTTTTCTTTTATTCCAAATGTCTAGCAGGCGCCTTCTATTACTGCCCCCTTTCCACCTTGAGCCCGAAAATGGAAAAGACGTCTGGGTGGCGGAGCAGGGGGTGGCGGGTGGTGGAGGGGGCCATTGCTGACCCTTGATAGCGCCAGTCCGCTTTATCGCTCCAATTCCTATCACAGCAAAGCGTTTCTCCATGAACATGATGTGTCAGTGCCCCTTGGACGGCTGTCCTCCCTCTCCCTGCGTATCTCGCGCTCTCTCGCTCCAGAGGGGTAGCAACCCTCCTGGCGCCGAGCCCGTCAGATACCGACTACTGCTTTGCCCCAACAGAAGCATTTCACCTGAGCACATATCTTCTCTCTTTTTTTTTTCAATTGTCTTTGTGATTTATCATCCTATCGTTGGATAGTGGATACTAGAGCGTGTTTTGGGTTTGGCTAGTACAGAACCATTCTGCTAAACCACTTAATCACTTCTTTGGGGGGAAGAGGGGGTGGGGACTATTGGTTTTGCGGGAAGCATTGTCATCTTACGAAAACATCACATCTTAGTAAGGTATTAGAGAAAGTTGATTAACATGAGCTCTTATGTCTCGCTAGACTGGGTTTCACCAAGCATAATCTTTTTAAAATAGTTTCTGCGTTATTGCTCGCAGATCTATACGGACAACACACTGTCGGTGAGACCTCCGATGCGCCAATCCTGTCCGCAAAGTGTCCCGGCCTGTGCATGGCCGTTGGGCTTGTCCTCAAGGGGAGTTGTCAGAAAGGGTTGAAGGGCTGAGGCCAAGGTCAGAGGCCCTGCCTGCCGTTATGTGCTCGTCCTCTCCCCCTCCGGGTGGCACTGCCGAAAGAAAATGACGCCCAAACCCGTGACACACAGCTGAAAATGCGTCACGGGCTTCTGGGTGGTGAAACTGTTGCCACTACTCGACCACCACCACATAATCGTGTTCTCCAATCTGATAGTGGCACCAACCTTGAGTGAAAGTAAAGGAGAACGACATTCCCGTGCCTGTCCACTGCCCCCTCCCACGCTACCATTCCGACTAACTGCTGTCCTAACGCGCGTCCGAACGACTTGAGCAGGGCTGCGGGGTGCGTCTCTGTCCCCTGCGAATGGGAGGAGGGGGTTGGGGTTGGGGGTGGTTATGACCACATGATGGCATACCGCCACACAAATATGCTGTGTTGGACGACGTTCATCTGCCGAGTAAGTGTTGTGTACTCTGATTGAGACGAAAATTGTGTGAGTAATTTACCAATGTCGAATTTTGACTATAATCCAATTTGAACCTCCACAAACTAATTTCCCGGTATTAGCAGTCAGTGCGCTATTCGACCATTCGACCGCCTGCAGAGGAGTGGTGTCACGTGCTGGGTTAAAAAAAATCGACCGAAACGATTAGCCAACACAAGCGCGGGGAGGACCAGTACGCGAGTTGCAGTAATCTCGGCTCGTACTCCTTTATTGTTCCACTCACCGGCTCAATCAAGAGATGGAGCTCGGCGGCGCGAGCGCGCCCCGTCGGCTTGCCCCCCACTCACTCGCGCCGCGCGGTGAATCTTATGGAATGTAAGTCGGAAACCGTACGTTTCCGCGGGAAATGGCACTTCCCTTTAGTCCACCAACACTCCGCGCAACACTGTGGATAACGCCAGCCCGGCCGGCCAGGACGAATGGGGTGATACATCCAGCGCTCAGCGCGACAAGGGCCCTCCTCTCTCTCTCTCCCCCTCCAATCTCTATCCCCATCTCTCTGTCGCACTCGCGCATCCCCTTTGCCTCCTCTGCACTCTTTCGCCTCGCACTCTACTTACTGCTGCCCCTCTTCATTTCCCTCTCTGCCTGTATTTTTGCATTACCGCTCCTCTCTCCC
>NW_026267280.1:496188-497290 GCF_000697945.3 Frankliniella occidentalis | reverse complement strand
TATTTCCCTCCCGCCTTCCCCTCCTTCCTCCACCACCCCTCTCAGATCCACTACAGGCGCAAAGGGTTCACCAACTTTCGCCATTTTCGTTTACCCTTGACGTGATCTGAGCAAGCTGAGGGCCAACTTACGGGCTGTGGGAAGGGGAGGGGGTGACCACGATGCGTAGCAAGGCCGCCGCTGCGGGGACGAGTCTAGCAGTCTGACTGCAGCCACGACGACGTAATGTGGTTTGCCGGACATGTGCATAGTCATAGTCATGTCTACTCAATGTGAAGCATAAACTGTTAATGGTGTTAAAGAACAACGTTTCAAACGCATTCCCGCTGCTGGTGCCGTGTACTGAGCTCCTGGCCGAGCAAAGCAGGATTTGGAGGAAGACGTTGCTCGGGCTCTCGCCTCTTTAGGTATCATGTGTATGTCAGGCTCGTGCAAGAGTGAAATAAATAAGGAAACAAACGCACGCACGAGGGCCTTCCTACGATTTAGTAACATGGATTAGCTTGTTTGCTGTCACATTTTCCTCCCGCCCCTCCCTCTCGCCAGCACCCGTGTTTCACGGCTCGTGCTGTGGGTCGCCACGCACGCGCCCCACAGGTGTGGGGGCGGCCGGGGGTGCGCTGGGGGGCCTCCCCTCATGTCCCGCAATGCCGCCACGCCTCGCCACGCCGCGTCGCCGCATCCCAAAGTGCGGAGGCGACGTACATCGCTGTACCCCCTATATTTAGCATGGTGCAATAAATCTTTGAACGTGCGGCGGCGCGGCGTGCCCGTGCTGGGTGGCGCGGCGCCGCTGGGGTAGGTCGGGGCGCCACCGGGGCTGTCGCTGCCTGCAGGTCTCGCTGGGACGGGACGCCGGCTGCCGCTCGCTGATGGACGCGGGGGTCGGCGCTGGCCGGCGCGCCTCGCGGGCGGAGGGCCGACCAGATTGATTATGCCTCGAGGAGCTTGTCCAGGACCTGCACAATGGCCTCGGTAGCGCAGCACGGCGCAGCGTGCACCTGCGTGGACGTCACCCGGCGTCAGCCTGTCGTGCAGTTCGGTACCGTTGCCCGTCTCTCTCTCTCTCTCTCTCTCTCTCTCTCTCTCTCTCTCTCTCTCT
>NW_026267280.1:491137-491437 GCF_000697945.3 Frankliniella occidentalis | reverse complement strand
TACAAATAACATAAAATTGTCGACACCAAGAATAAGATTAGTAAGTAGTGACCAATAGTAATGCTTGTCGTTTGGTTACAACATGTTTGTTAAACAACAAGAAACGGCGGTGTCAACAGGAACATAGTTAAACACTGCACTGCGAACAGGACTTGTTCCTCTTAAGGTCGTCTACGATCCGTTTATTATACTATCATGAGTTTGTCGCCTGCGAGACTCTGGATAGGCCACCCCGCAGTACACGCAAGCACTACAGACATGATATTGCCTAGCTATAAGGCGCTTTGAGACCTTGCATTA
>NW_026267280.1:489707-490022 GCF_000697945.3 Frankliniella occidentalis | reverse complement strand
ACCACGCATTAATTTTTCAAATATATTTTATTCCAGTCTACTGCCCATTATCCTTATTGCAGTGGCGCTCCGGGTACTTCTGGCATCTAGAGCACCCGTGCGCTCCGGGGCGTGGCGGGGCGTGGCGGGGCGGGGCCCGGTCGCCGCGATGCAGTCACAACTTCCCCTACCACAAATCACCGTGCGATGAGTTCCGACCACCATGTGTTTCCGCGGATCCGGACAAAAGACTACCACCCCTTCTCTCGTTCTCCGCGCTCCCTGCTCGTGGAGTTATTTGTGCAAACATGACGCGGCGCCACTGGTGTCTCATTG
>NW_026267280.1:480837-482637 GCF_000697945.3 Frankliniella occidentalis | reverse complement strand
GCGGTGGCCAGGAGGGTGAGGTTTTCGCAGCTGATGGTGAATGAGAGACGGACATACGAGATCGGAAATGCCCCCTTCCCTCCCCCACCCCGACTTTTTACGAATATCACACGCACACGCGCGCGACGACCGTACCGGTTGGTGAGCGAAAAACCCCTGCGTTTTCTTTTTCCTTCCCACCAATAAGACAAGCTTCCCTTCCCCTCTTTTCTCTTTATTCATCAAAATTTTGCATCCCGCCCCACACACTCGTTCCCGGCATGCGGTATTCGCCTGCCTCTCTCTCACACACTCTTTCTCTGTCTGTGTGCCGCCAACCTTAGCCGGGTGGGCGGCGAGTGCGAGGCAGAGAGACGGCTCTTCTCTTCTCGGGCGCGCTCACCCGCCTCGTGCGCTCAACTCCGGACTGCAAATAAGAATTGGGTGGGAAGGGTTCGTAGGACTGCAGTCCCGGACTTTGCTTCTCTCTCTCTCGCTCTCCCTCATCTCCCTCATCACCCCGACCCTTCTCCCCCTCTCACTCGGAACCCTCCCCCCTCCTCTTTCTTGCGCTCGCCCCACTGGCGGGTGTTGTCTCTTTTTCGTCGCTCATCCGTCTCAGAAAGCAATTGAAGCACCCGTCCGTCGCCGCCTGGCGCACACACACATACACGCACACACACACCAAGAGACTGAGGCTCGCACACGCTCCGATCCGTAGTGTGTCAGCTGCTAATTTTACTTACCATGCCATCGGCGCCTCTCACTGTTAATCTACATTGTACATTTTTGTTTGAGAGAGTAATTTTTGTGTTGTCTTGTGTCCCCTTGATGTGTGTGGTGGTAGCGGTGTTCTGTAAAAAATATTATCATGATTCTACGAAATTTTGTCGGTGAATTTTCTATTACGAAAACAGTTGGCCAAAAATTAGTAATTGGTAGTCGAATAAATGAGTAAATGGGGGGTGGGGGGCTGTTTGTGTAGTAGAGCCGGTGGAGTCGATGGAGTGCAACTACTAGGCCTCGGCATTTCTGTATGGTCGCAGAGGACTCTAAAGCACGTTTCTAACAGCACTTTTATCACTTTTTCAACAGCTTTTTTATCACCTTTTTAACTGCATTATTTTTGTCGAGCCCTATAAAAGGACAAGTAAATTCTCCTAGGTCAGCGAGCACGTCTGAAAAGTATAGACAAAGCGAAAATCAATCGTTTAGCTCTAGTGTTGTCTTTGGGGGCCCCCGCTTGATACCACACCGTCCTCTGGTCGTGTCGGATGTGAGGGAGGCATTTATGACTGACGTAAAGGACATGCTGCGAGCCGGCTACGAGGCGCGAGGGGAGATCTCTGCAGCGCGACATTGTTGTCAGTCATTATCGTGCGAGGGCGTCAATGTGATTTTTGGCGGCACTGTGGAGAAAATTGCTTAAAAGGTCCAATATGAAATTGGTCCATTAACCAACAGAAGTTTTCTCTGAACCAAAGTTCTGGCGACAAGATTCAATAGCGAGAATCCACAAATAAATATTGAGTTTTTGTTTTTGCGGAAATTAAGGCAGCTCGCTTTTCACGGCGTTCACTCTTATTGGAAACGCCACCCTTCGTTTGACTGTGGAATGCATCCTCGGAGGAACGGAACACCGTCAGTTCCGGCCGGTCCGAGCTGCTGTGCTGTGGCGCTGGCCCCGCTCTCTGCGAGAAGAGTCTCGGCACGAAAATCGATTCACAGCGCAACCGCTCTGAGCCACTGGCAAAATGGAGTTTGGGAATTTGGGTTCCCGTGGGTTCCGAACGGACTTCGTATTTGTTTCTCGTTGATTAA
>NW_026267280.1:478915-480787 GCF_000697945.3 Frankliniella occidentalis | reverse complement strand
CCTCCCCCTCCCCTTCCTTGTCTCCCACCCGCTCTTCCCGCCCGCAGCACTTGTGCATGTATGTCCCAGGAGGCCCCGGGGGGCGTGCCCGGCCCAGTGTGGCCCGTGCGGTATTTATTGGGCTGCCGTATGGGCGGGGCACGCTTGGGAGCCGCGCTGCCAGGCAGCCATCTGCTCTGTTAACGGTCAGGCTCCTCTGGGTCAAGAGGGTAGCGGCCGGTGGTGTAGCAGCACACCGACAAGAACGTTTGTAGGCTTCATTGTGACCTTTCCTTTGTGTCAATTTTGAATCTCCTACACGCATTTCGGTGCAGAATGTAAACGCACGCAACTCGGTAAACATCGACCGAGCTCCTGAACCCTGACCTGACTCATATGACGCATGCGTTTAAGTTAAATCTGAATTTTTAAAGTAATTTTCTGCGTGTCGGTAAAATCTAATTTAATTTTTTCAGAGGATTGGGAAAATTGAAATAAAGTGTGTCTTGCATTTGCAATTAATGTGGCGGGTGTGGATCATCGGTCTACTCTTTCCTTGTTTGAATGCCGTAACGCGTTTAGGCGGAGCGGAAAGGCGCCGGAGAGGCTGCGCGCGGCCGGGTGTCGTGTCGGCAGTGAGGTCCGCTGTGATCTAAATTAATTTCCTCCAAACACCTGTGCGCCGTCCAGCAGGTGTCGCAACCCGCTGGGCGGCTATCGCCCGGGCCACTGCCTGTGGCGCGCCGGCAGGACGGGCGGGACAGCGCGGTAAATCATGGCTCGTGTTGCGGCGTGTGCTCCGCCTCAAAACATTCACGGGTCCGCACTTTTCTTTTCTCGACAGGGTTTATTTTATTGAAAGAGGGTGGGGGGTTGATGATCGGTGTCATTAGGCTGCTTGCTCTGTTCTACTGTCAGATTTTCAGTGGTGGTTTGGGGTCGCGTACGCGTCCCGGCTGCAGGCCCAGGTCGCGCCGGTGAGGTCCAGCGCAAAGCGGGCGCTCGGGCGGGCGCGAGCCAATCTGTGACCGAAAGTGAAACTTTTCAACAGCGATAAATCATGGCGGCCACCACGCCGGTGCCGAGGCCGGGGCCGAGGCCGGGAGTCAAAGGTCTGGGGTGGTCTGAGGCGGCCTGGCTGGGCGGGGCGCGAGGAGGGTGCAACGGCACTGCTAAGCCGCGGCGGGCGGGATTGAGCTGTCCTAACAGTTTTGTCTGAGAAAGTGAGAAAGTCCGAGCGTCCGTATGCAGTAAATCACACTCGAGGAACAAGCCGGCCGGGTCGGGTCGGGCTTTCGCCAAGGTGCGGCGGCGGCAGGGGTCTTGACCACGGCGGCGGCTGGTGTGTCGGAGGGTGCGAGTACCGGACGCCCGGCTGACAGCAAGTGCCGGCCTACTGGAGCGAGGATCGCGTGGCGGCGCCGCGGTGGTGGGCCTCGCCCTGCTAGGAAACCGTCGGCCACCACCAGCACCCTCTATATGCCGCAGGGGGGCGCCGGGGTGTTTGTCGCTTGGCCAGGTCAGCCATGCTTAGCGTGCCCTCCCCGGGCGTCCGGCCGTCTCCTCTTGCCGCCCTTGTGCCTCTCTGTCTCCCGTTTTGTGCCCGCGCAAGTGAATTCTTGGATGTTGGCTCGTGGCGCCTGATCCCCTTAACGTATTCCTGTGGGTGCGTCTGGAACACCTTGCTACTTGCTCCTCTCTCTCTCCCATTATCTGTCGTCTCACTCGCGCCCGAAGCGCGTGGCTTAAAACTCCTCCTCAAGGCGCCGAGAGACCCCGTCTTTAAGTCTCTTCATTCTATTTCCCTCCCGCCTTCCCCTCCTTCCTCCACCACCCCTCTCAGATCCACTACAGGCGCAAAGGGTTCACCAACTTTCGCCATTTTCGTTTACC
>NW_026267280.1:473554-474116 GCF_000697945.3 Frankliniella occidentalis | reverse complement strand
AGAATCAGACAACCTTTACTTTGGCGTCGCACTGTTAACGAGTATGGATATATATAGTGTTCCTCTTTTTGTGCTTTTTCCTGTACTCGGTTGGAATTTTGCCTATGTTTAGAATTGTGTATGGTCTGGTTTAACAGTGTGCATACCCGTGCCAATCGGCTCACCTGTTTATTTAATTATAACGGCCAGTCACGACTGTATTTGCATTGGCCGGCAGGTCACCATGTGGTCACCACACGGCAGTGCCACGGCACGCAACACAATGGTGACGCGCTTCCAAACATGGTGCGATAAAAGGGAAATTTATTTGGTAGCGACGAGCGGAGCGGGCCGGTGATGGATCGTTCTGCGCGCTGTCTGCCCTCAGGCCTCAGGGCCTGAGGAATAATGATTTATTTGCATCCTAATAGCAATTATTAGAAAACAACGTGGTTTCGTTAAAAACTGTAATCTTGGACTGATTTGCAGTTTTTGTTCTCAATGGTAGAACAACCATTTCCCTTGAGTAGCAGGCACTATGCGGGACCGGTGGCAGAGCGGCACAATGTTTTATCTCCCCCCC
>NW_026267280.1:464497-473504 GCF_000697945.3 Frankliniella occidentalis | reverse complement strand
GCAGCGAGCGGACCAGCAGCAGACGGGAAAAACTGTAAATGTGGAAATAATAAAAAGAAGGGCAGAGGGAGGAATGTCGTATTGGTGAGCGTTCCTCTTTCTCTCTCTCTCCCCGTCTCTCTCTCTCTCTCTCTCTCTCTCTTTCTCTATCTTACCTCTCTCTTCTTGTTTTCATTCTTATATTTCCCAATTGCCTGCATCACGTTGAGAACGTGATTTTGCACTTCTCTTCTGATGAGTCTCGTCACAGCTTGCCCTGCCTCTTTCACTGTGCGGTGCGATATATTATTACTGATTACCTGTTGTCTTGTAATTGGCACATATCTCTCCACGTAATGACAGCTGCACTGACGGTGCAAAAAGAATCAGCGGATACAAATTGAGTTTTCATTTGGCACGAGTCTCATCATTAGCAGCAAAGATGCTGCTTGCCTCCTGCCGAGGCCGAGGTATTCACCACAGCTCAGCTCGTCACTGATCACTCTGGTGCGTAGCAGTGTTGCCTATCCGTATGTCCATAGGCGGCGACGTGCGGGTAGGCAACACTGCTCGACACAAGTGCTGTGCGGTGTTGCCTATCCGTAGATTCGCAGCCGGGTTTCGTGCTTCACACTTAAAAAGTGTTACATATATGCAGGAAAAAATCGGAGCCACTTAGAGATAAATAAACGGCACAGCATCTTGGAGCCAAACCGCAAATACACTAACAAAGTGCATAGATAAGTTTTCGTTTATCAGAACCATTATGGTCCACAATACATTGTCAAGAAACATTTCTTACCTGAGTGAAACAAATAATTGAGTATGGCGTAGGTATTACTGTTACCACAACTAGGTCTAATGTATTCCCCCCCCCCAAAAAAAAAATCATGGTCGACCGTCTGTGCACTAAAATAAAAGCAGCGAATCATGCAATGCAGTATTTTTTTGGTTCAAAACCTCCTTTGGCCGTGCCAGCGCCAGCTTCTGCAGGCCTGCAGGCCCTGCAGTGGGGCAGGTCAGTGACTGTGTCCGGTACCCGCGGGTACTTGCTACCGATATGGTGACGCGCTCCAGCCCACTCGGCAAGGCTACACTGCGCGCCACCAGCACCACAAAGAAAACGACTCCAAAAAAAATAGAAATGGAGAAGAAATAATACTCTCTTATCACCTAAGTTTGAAGCCGTTTGATACCCAATGAAGAATGATGAAATACTGCTCATCTGAGTTGGTGACTGGGTACTAGTGTAATCGTTATATACTTTTTAATTGAGTGTGCACCTTCTACTTCTGGTTCAAAAGCAGCTCTGTCCCGTAATCAAGTTTGCTTAGAAAAAGTTAGAGCAGTGGTACTTTAATCCAATTTAATGTCTCACAGTCCCAAATAGTTAAGTGACTGTAAAATTTTATGGAGGAGAAGGATGTTTTTTTGGGGGGGGCTTTCTGTTTGTTCAAGGTGGTTTGTTGGAATGTTTTCTCACGCCCACCTCACAGCAGCCCTCCCTCCCCTCCGACCCGTGTGTTTCTCTTCCACGAGCGATGACGAATGAGGGTCCGTTGCATGCGCCACCATCAGGCGATACGTCTTCTCTACAAGAAATGTTTGTTCTGGCATCCCTTGCCTCGTCGTCGTCGCAGCGCTGATCCGTTTCTCGCCCATTTTTAGAAAGACTTCCACGTGCCGCAAAACATATGCTTAAAACGTGCTGTAGGCATTTGTCCTGTACCCCTACACTGCCCTCCTCCGTGGGCAGTCGGGGGTGATTATCGGGACCACGGACTGACGGACGGCACTCTACCGGGGCGATCGGGTTGCAGCGTCTTGTCCGGCCTCACCCACGGCCTCCCCCACCGCACCCTTGCCGTCTCTTACGGCCTCGCCCCCACGTCATCGCCAAAGCAAAGAGATGGTAGGGGAAGGGGGTCTGCACACCATCGAGTGACATCGCACAGCATCCGTGCGGGGGAACTCCTTTGCGATTCCATTTCCGCAGAGACCCTGACAGTGCTTTTTGCAAGCCGGAATTGCGATCGTGTATACACGATGTAAAACACGCAGATTCGCGGATTGATACAACTTCAACTCTTACGCATTCTAATGCTGAGGCTACCGGGCCAAAGTTACAATGGAATGTGTAGGGAGGGAAAGCCTTCTTCTCTTCTCCTACACTTTGTCCTGTCTTCTCTACTCCGCCACTTCCTTTACCCACCGTTCTCCCCCTTTCCCGTTTCTCCTGTGTCCCCCTCTTTCTCCAGCCTCTCAATGTTTTCTTTCCCACCAACTTCTATTATTCTGCAGGTGAGGCCCGCCCTCCCCTTCCTGCCGCCGGAGTGCCCTCCCAGCCCTCCCTCCCCATCCATCTCCTCTCCCTTTTGTTCCTTGTCCCACTTTACCCCAAACATATTCCGCCCCTCTTGAATCATCTCTCCCGGTGCCGCGGTCCACCCCACTGGTTCGGTCCAGGGCAGTGTGGCTTGCGTGGTTACACCACCAAAATAGTGTGTCACATCTGCATTGTTGGTAGCATTCCAATATAACTATTGTTTGTAAACCCCCCTTCCATCCGAATTTTTAATATATATACCAGGTGGCCGATCAACCCCGCGCAGTTGTAGTTAGACTGTACCGCACGCACGAGTGCGGGCGGGTTGCCTACTCGCCCGGCCCGTAAGGCGCTGTGGACAGGGGCGATAGGCAAGCCCGCCCGCACTCGTGCGTTTGGAACAGTCCAACTACAGAAGTGTGCGGGGTTAATCAGCCACCTGGTATTTGGAAAATATAATTTTTAATTGGACTTAATGTTTTACTCTGTTTGAACTTTTAGAACTTTATTCATGTTTATTAAACGGATTCAAATAAACACACATCAACGTCTATACTAACCGAGCAAAACTATTCGACTTTCGCAATGAAATGCATTTTAATTCCCTTCCCTTGCATACACTTAACTCAATTTTTCTCCATTTATGTTGTTTTAGATTTGTGCATAAATTTGTTATACTCACAAATTTCATAAACGTATTATAACAAAATCTTGCTATAAAGGGGTACAGCTGGAATCTACCAGAGTCCTTGCCGTGGTGTCTTGCCGCAGCCTGCCAGTGCCCTACGCTTGAGCACGAGGGGTCTGTCTCTTCCACAGCGATACTCCCTGCGGCAGACCGGTTATCCATGGAGTATGGCCGTCCGTGTCCGTGCGCTGCAGACTGTGTGACCACATCTGTTCGCTTATTCCTCTCTTTGGCGACACGCACTGCTGTTGAAAATAATTGTTCACAGATGAGTATAATTACTATGTACAGCTCATTCTTAAACAATCCTGCCGTTTGCTGTTTGCATCTGGGATGAGGTGATTCAATTTAGAGCCTAACAATGATTAGGCGGACCAACGCACTTACCGATCAACCTTTGTCACGCCCGTGTTTTTGAATTCAGTGTGCTAGTAGAATTATTCGAACAATAAAATTTGTACCGGGACAAATAAGATGTTTGTGTTTTCAAAACAAATTCTGAGTAAAAACAAAAGCTGATTTTTGGAGGAAAAGGGGGGAAACTTCAAAGAACCCCCACAGTTGAGAAAAACTCCTTAGATTTTGAGATTTTCTCTACAAATAAAAGAAAGTCCCGCAATTTTTTGAGGATTTTTTTTTCAAGTATGAGGGGTTTTTCCGGGTTTTTCCTTGAATATGGGAGCTCTCCAAAGTTTTTCCTTTTCCCTTCCCTCGAAAAAGCAGACGCTCTTTTTCGAGGGGGTTTTCATTCTGAATTTTCGTGTACAGTGTATTACATATTACGTGTTTTACGCGGTATTACGCTAGTGTTACACAGGCTTTTTAACCAAGATTCTACCATTTTAGATCATATTTTCCCAATTTTTGGTATTACATTACGAGTAATACCTCCTTTAGGTGTACAGCATATTACGCAAGTTTACTTGATTTAAGAACTGGGTCTGGGTGCCTCACCATTTCGCCATCCTGTCGCATCCTGAACTGTGGTATTGATTCTTCCGCTGGTTTTTGTTTCTAGCTACTAAGTGAACAGTGACAGTCCTCGCTGCACGAACCACTCAACGACAGTACAATTATTCGCGACGGGCCTGTCAACCACGGATTTTTCCATTAGACTTTTTCTGCCTTGGATTATCGACCGCCCGTTTCTAGCGTGTGCAATGCCGAACGGCAAGGATGAACGCAATAGAATACAATGTTGCATCTTAAGGGTCTCGGGGCCGAAAAGAAGCGGAACACGCGGCGGCGACGGCTGAATCCAGCCATAAAACGGAAGAATGGTCCCTGCGAGAAAGTGTTCGGTTGTGCGGCAGCAGCAGCCGCCCCCGCGTTAAATACTGCGATGGGGCGAAAGTGAGATAGTGAAGTGCACGCTGCACTGTCTGCTCGGCTCGGAGTCCCTTGGACCCGCGCAAGGGTGGCTGGGCCGGGCGGTGCCGCGCTACAACTTCTTCATCCGCGCCACGTTCGCAGCATAACAGGATCCACATAGTTTGGGATTTTTGGTCGGAATCATGCAAAACTACGCAGACGCATTCACTTTTACACACGCCCCCTGATTCTCCCACCCTGGTAATGTGTGGGAAGGGGGAGGGGGTGTAGCAAAAGTTTGTCCTTTTGAATACGTGATGCCGAAATACCAAAACACATACATACACGATCGCGCGAGCGCACAAACGCACACACGCACACACTCACACATAGACACTCACTAGCGCTCACTCTCGCTACTTGGCCGAACGGTCTGGTGTGTGGGTCCCTCTCGCCCATATCGCTGCCAAGGGCTAAATGAATTGGCCACCGCCAACCGACCCCTTCTCTTGCTTGTGTGTGTGTACGCCTCTGCGGCTGGAGACACATGGTGTGATTATTCGCTGGAATGGTCCTTACTATAGAGGCGAAGGAAAGGGTTGGGAACTAGGAAAGGGGGGGGGGGGGGGGGTGGAGTCCGGAAGAAAAGGGCTAAAAGAACACAGGGTCATAATTCGAAAAGATTGTAAGTAACTTTTGTTCACGGCAAATTTTAGACCCCCCCCCCCCCCCCGGTCGCTCTTTCCCCTTTTTCTGCGCCTCTCCATTCCCCCTTTTCGGGATAGAAGCACTCTATTTCCGCGCGGCAAGTCTCCGCGTGGTAGTGCAAGTCACACAGGTCACTGACGTCATCATTCCGAAATCTGTCCGAGTCGCTCCCTCTCTATCCTTCTGTCTCTCTCGTTTCCTCAATCTTTTTCATACCATGAGTATGACTCAGCCTGGTTTGTGCATTCCCCTCTCAGCTCCCTCACATCAGCCTTTCTTGGTGCGCTTTTGCTGGGACATTGCATTCGTGTCACGGGGCTGGCGGGCCCCGCCGGTCCGACCCACACCCGCTGACTTTGTGACCTCACAAAGTGTGCAGCTGCTGTGATCAATTATCGTGACCCTGACTCAATAAAATATGTGCGCTATACTACGTCTTCCTCATCAACATCTGTCACTTGCATCGTGCTTTCACCCGTTACGCACCCCCTCTGCCATCAGGTAGGCCTAAGTTGACTGAACTGTGAAACTTTTGCTTTACAAGTGTTCAAACCGCAGACTTGTTATCTCGCTTGTTGAACGCTTTGTGGGACGTGAGGCGACTCAATTGCCTTACTCTGCTATAATATATCATGGCGTTCGCGCCATTTTGCCCATGGCTATTATTATTTTCGCTATTGTGACGGCAGAAATATTTATCGTATGCCGCGCGGAGAGGCGAGACGCGGCTCGGGGAGGAGCAATTGACGGAATTGGCGTGGAATAGAAAGTTTGTCCTCGTTTATCATTGTGCGATCAGCGATGGGCGGGCGATGGGCGGAAGAGGCCCATGATGTCAATCTTCATAAACTCACCGCCGGGGCGCGGGCCTCTCCTCTGCGGCACGGAGGCCGACGGAGACACCCTCAGGGGCTGTAAAAGCTAACGACTTAGTAAACTGCATTGACCATCGTTTCCGGGAAGTCTAGCGGCCGGCAAAGTCTGTCGCTTTGTCGGGAGGAAGAGGAAGAAGAAAGAGCGTGTGCGTGTTGTTGTGTGGATGAGGGTTAGGCCGGGGAGGCGGGGCGCGCACACTGCACCCCGTCCTTGCCATTGTTTCTGTTTCGCGCCGAGCTTTACGTCATACATTAGAGCCCTTCCGCCCCATCAGTCTGGTCATAAACGTCTGCGCGGACAGAGCTCTGCGGAATGGGCTGAGGAGCGCCGCGGGGCTTCTGTAGACCTTGTCTGGACCACGATATGGAGGTGATAGGGGTCACTCTCACTATTGCATTGAAGTTCGACCTGTACGTTACCTGGTGTACTTAGGTACGGCTAGGGCTGTGCGATATCTCGATATTTCGATATCGATACGATATCATGTTGATATCGAGGGCTTCGATATGCTTCCGATATCGACATATCGATATCGAGGCTCGATAATATCGATGGTATCGAGGCGTATCGTGGGTATGTTGGTGTATCGAAGGCACGATATACCTCGATATCGTGCTGTATCGTGGGTGTTTTAAAGTATCGAAGGCACGATATACCCCGATATCGTGCTTCGATACCATCGATACGCCTCGATACGTCGATAATATCGAAGCTCGATGTATCGAGGCGATGCTCGATACCTGCCTGATATCGTATCGCGATATCAAAATCTGTATATCGCACAGCCCTAGGTACGGCAAGTTCCACCACGAAGAAAAGTAAAGACACGCACAGGCAAGAATTGCCTTTTCGGGTTGTTTTCTTTCTATATAAGTTATTTGTTATTTTGCAGTTGCGTTTGAGTGTGATAAACTTCCTGTCTGTCACCTCCCTACTAAGGAATAACCGAGAATCTTGGAAATATTGGTTTACAAATTTGACAGTGGCACAGTGGCATGAATACGATATGACAGTCCGAGTAAAAGCAGAGGGAGAGGGGGAAGAGAGGTGAGATCTCGAGGGTGGGGGCCAAGGGTGACACAGCAAACCACAGACGTCCGATTACATATTTATGAGTAGCAAAAACGCATTTCCCTCACCCCCTTTGGCGGAGACGCACCACCCACATCGCTCGGCGACCATGATGGCGACCCCGCCCTGCCCCCGCCCTGGCCGTGCCCTCGCCAGCCGGCGTCCACTCTCGCTGTTAATGCTGGGGTGGCATGCGCCCGGAAGGTGGCCAGAGCCGAGGCTAGAGCCGCCACGCTGTGACGTGACAACAGCCGGCCACTGCGAATGGCCTCGGCCAGGATGTGCCCTTGCTGTCCGTCGTCGCTGCGGGGTCGGTGGCGAAATATCAGGGACGTCAATGTGGAGTCCAGCCTGTAACCCCCAGTGAACACGCACCCCTCCCTCTCTCTCCACCCTATTGCCACCCCTCCTTGTTAGATCCGTGCTGTCGTAAAGTTCGCGGCACAGGGTGGCGGTGGCGGGGCGAGGTCTGCGCCTGCCCTGGGTCGTGCCGATGGTCGGCCGTGGAGCGCAGAGCCGCGCGCTCCGTCAGACTGTGCGCCACTCACACCTGACCCTAGCAATGTACACCGGTACCGGAAGAGGGGGAACGTCTCAAACATTTCCACGTTTCAAAGCCCTTCACAATGACTATTGGAGGTCGAGAGCCTCAACTGCAACCGACTCTCCCTTTGGCCGTGACTCGGGTGTCAGCTGTCGGGGCCGCAGGCCTGTATGCCAGGCGTGTCGAAGCGTAACAGTGTTTCGTGAACTTTTGTGAAGCCTGTTACGCAATACATTGTCTGGCGTTCATCTACCCAGATTTACGATTCTTTTTGTATAAAATTGTACACATGTGTGCACAGAAATTATATACGCACAGATCACTGCACGTCAGGTACACGCCATCGTCACTCAATTTCTCGTGTTTTACTCTTTCAAATGTGAGACATCCGCGTTCCTCTCGACTGAGAGTAAGACGAGCCCGCCGGGCCGCACTGCCGCGCTGGCAGGGGCAGGGTGGTCGCGCCGCCTTATTGAACGCTTTACGGTCGCCCCACCTGCTGCCGGCAGCCGCGCACACCGGCGCGCCGGCCACTCAGAACCGAGTTTATGACATCAATATTATTAGTGTGATAGCAAAATAATGTGTATCCATCCTCGTATTAACTGCTGGTGTTGCATATTACAGTTGACGTTGGCAGTACCGCCCGCCTTCCACCTCATGCTTTTGCTCGAGGGTGGATGTTGATTAGCCTCCGTTCTTCTGGACTGTTTACAGACCTCACGGCACTCTGTCTTTTGCGAATCACATAACGTGCTTGGTATAATTCGTTCTTGTAACAAAAAAGTGGTTAATTCAACTAAGATCAAATAAAACAGTCCGTCTTATATATCAAGTGCGCACTGGGAACCGCAAGTTTGTAAATGTCGAATGTCGTACTCTTGAAGATGTATGAATGCCCATTCGTACGGGATGGAGTAAAGGCGTAAGTATTCCTGTAAAATAAAAGTGTAAATATTCCTGTAAAACGCACTTATTGTGCCTTCGTGTGTACTGATGTTGTTCACACACCTACAACTGTGTATTTGGGTTCCGGGTGTGTGTTTTGGGGGTGTTTTCGGTGCACGCCCTCTCTCAGCGGACACTGTACACGTCTGATGTTCTGAGGACTAGCGGAAAACATTGATCATCCCCCCCCCCCTACCTTTATCAGGGAAAACTCCTCAGAGTTTTAAGAAACCTCAAAAAAATTACCCCACTTTTTGAGAAGATCTCTTCTAAATCCAGCAATATTTTCCGCCTTTCCCTATAAAAAAAAGTCAGGCATTGTTTTTACCGTGTTTTGTATAGTTGAATCACGCGACGGACGACGTCACCCCAGTGCCCGGGTCCGTGCGGGCGGCTCTCGCGACGGTCTTCTGCTCGGCGATCAAACATTTCCAGCCGCCCCGCCGACATCATTATTCCTGCCGTCACGGTTTGGGTATTTGTTATATCGTCCGCGGCGCGTTTCGAATCAGGTGGTGGTTGTGACCGCCCCGCCCCGCCGCGGCGCCCCCCGCGG
>NW_026267280.1:449367-464399 GCF_000697945.3 Frankliniella occidentalis | reverse complement strand
CGCCCGCCCCGGCCTCCTGGCCCAGCCCGCCAGTCTCCGTTTGGTCCCGGTCGGTGGCGCGCCTCGGCGGAGAGCTGCCCATCCCTGCCGCGCTCTGTCTCTGTCGCCCCGCCGGTGGTGCGGCTCGCGTGCGTCCGCGCGATCGCCGGCGTGCGCCCGTGCGTGCGTGTGCTCGGCGCCGAGTGTCGTTGAGCCCCAAAGTGCCCGCGCCTGCATTGTGTGGTGTGGTGCGTGCGTGTGTGTGTGTGTGTGTGTGTGTCACTCTGGTGAAAGCCCCGGCCAGTGCGGTAATAATTCATGGCCCTGTGATTGGTCGGCGATAGACCGTAACGAACCGACCAGCGCGCTCCTTGATATGGTGATTATTTATCAACCGCGCCCTGCGAGTGTGTGTGTGTGTGTGTGTGTGTTTGTGTGTGTCTAATGCGCCGCAAATTTAGTGTGTTGAGGTTTGCCGCACGATGACGTTCGCGCATGAGCGATAGCTTTGGTGTGACTCCAGTGAGCCCCCTGCAGTCCTCCAGTATGACTACAGTGAGACGCCTCCAGTGACTCCCAGTTCGGCTTTAGTGTGACTCCAATAAGACTCAAGGGAAGCTTTTTGTTCCATCGCTGATTCTCGCCATATTCACACCGTTCTCAATCCTGCGTTTCCACTTTGACTCGAAGACAGTTCATAGTTCTATTCCGATGATACCTCCGTCCTATTAGTAGGGGTATTCAGACTGTGCAAAGATCGGGGGATGGCTCTGCAGCAACATCTCCGGAGTCTTGTCTTGCCCGAGTCTGACGCTACGATTGGGGAGGTTGCTGGGTCGCGGAAGTAACCAGAGCGCACGCCTTCAGTCAAATGCGGAGAATCAAGTGCTTTGAGATGGAGATGCAATTAGTGGAAGAGCATTTTTTGACGCCGTGTTTTCTGTTGCGGCAATTGTCTTTATTAAGTTGGTGCGACTCGCGTTTGATTTATGACGCGGTGGTACAGCGATGCCGCTGCGAGTGGATTCGCTCACCCCCACCGCTGCGTGTGGCGGTTGCACGGCTGCACGTGTAGCTCCGATTTCACTCAGGAGAGGAACGCCTGTTTGGGTGTGAACCGGCTGCGAGTCATTACGCGGTCAGACTGTATTGACAGCGCCGTGCCGCTGCACCCCGTGGCTTCTTGCTAACGCCACACTAAATTATTCTTATGTACTCGTTTTCATTATGTACACTGTAAATTCCCTACAGAGTATGCGCACGCACGCTTTCGTTCTCTGTAAAGCGTTCGCATTGCAATTTGCAAAATATCGCTTTGTAATCCGCAATCTGCAAAGTCTGGAAAGCGTTGCTTTGCAAGAATTTAACAGTGTGTCCACAATAAGACTCATTAAAATAAATGGTACGGATTGTAGGCTGATCATCAGCAAACATTATCGTTGTTCGCAGTTAATAAATGCACTGTCTGCACACATTTGACATTTGCTGCTAGAATGTTTTTGGATACAATGTTGGCTGAACTATTTTAGAAATTTTACGAATGCTGTGTGTGCTTACGGCTTTGCTCATAAAGCTGTGTATTAATATGTACAAACAGAGTTAGAGCACATGCATGTACAAAACGTGTACACATTAGTAACAGTATATAATGCGTGCGGTAAGAGGGTGACGAAATCGGTAGAAAAAAAATCAAATTTCGCAGGCTGAGGTGAATGGAAGTGAACATGCGAGAAGGAAGCGATGGACCAAGGGCCGAGGGGCGTGGGGGGTCCTAGATGAGGTGGAGTATCTGGTGTCGATCTCCGTCCGTAATGAAGCTCAGGTGGCGAGGGGTCGTCGCTCGGGCGAAAAAAGTTAGGGCAGCGCTGAGCAGCGCCGCCACCAGTGTAGTGAGAAGAGGCGGGGGGCGTGCGGCGCAATGTGTATCTCACTGAAGAGCTCAGTGGCCAGCAGGAAGATCGGGGCTCGTTCTTCGTGTGTACTTAATTGCTCTCTGCCTCTCTGTCGCTCTTTCTCTTTTCCCTCAACGGCAGAGTATTTTCTCGACCCGAGTCTTTCATTTTTATCGCAAAAGTATCGGCTTCGTAATGGAGGAGGTTGCTTCGTGACGGAGAGCCTGCGCCTGGACCTGCAGCACCGCCCTCCCGCCCGCCCTGCTTCCTCCCCCTCCCCTCTCCCGCCCCCCTCGGGTTGTCAAATATGCAGCCGAATGGCAATTAAGTCTTTCCCCGGTCCGGCTCCCAGCCTGGAGCCCCCCTCTCTTCCCGACCGTTTTATTGATGTCCCTTAATCCTGACGTCAATCTGTGCTTCCTAATGAGGCCTCTCTCTCTCGCTCGCTGTACTGCGTGCCCCTAAACCGATGCAACTCGGCGAACCGCATGATGACGGCTCGCCTGGGTGTTATTACTTAAGGAGCCTAGTATCGTCGCAGTTGTGGGCAGTGTGTAGAGGGGATGGCGGACATCGCGAAATTAAGTGAACGTTTGTCTCCCTTCTTTAACGGAGTGTCGGTTTGATTTGTTCGGTGACGCCCCCGTGTAGGGCCCCGCAGCGGACATGAGCGTTTTGAATTAACCCGGCGGAGCTCGCCTTTATTAGGGGCATTAAACTTTGGGGAGGACGGCCCGCCGCTCTGCCCCGCCCCGCCTTTCTCTCTGTTCAGAGGCCGTGTGATTTGCACCGCCCGGCCTCTGCGTCCTGCGTCCCCCCTCCGGCCCTCTCAGCCGCTCCCCCCTCGCCCTGCTCGTTCTCAGGTGTCGCTTCACTTGCGGCAGCATTTTGGCCCCTTAACCAAATCGTTGTCATTTGATAATGCTGTCCCTTCTGCGTATCTTGCTCTGGCGGAGAGAGAGAGAGAGAGAGAGAGAGAGAGAGAGAGAGAGAGAGAGAGGTGGGAGAGTGACTGTGCCGGTTAGGGTGTGGGACAGGTCCGGAATGAGGAACCCGGCCGGAGAATCGGTTCGGTCCCCTCGTCGGCCATCACCGCTCGCCCGGGGGTGGCCTGAAGAGGGTGCGCATTCACAGTCTCGCACGGCTGGTGCGACGGAGACGGACGTCTGCCCCCCCCCCTCTCCCCTCCCCTCTGATGCTCGCGGCGGTCTGGTCAGTGCCTTCTCTCGTCACTACAGCGTAATCAATCATATTCCTCGGAACGCATCTCTCTCTCTCTCTCTCTCTCTCTCTCTCTCTCTCTCTCTCTCTCTCTCTCTGCCCCCGCTCTTCCATCTCATCCTCCCACTGCCTAATTTCCCTCGCAGACTTTATGCCGTAAGCAGACCTCCCTATCTTGCCCCTTCTCCCTATATTTCCGAACAGAAGTTATGGTAGTTAGTACTACTATTGCTCTCCTCCCCTCTCTTGTGGAGGGTGTTCCTTTTACTTACATTAATAGGTACCATGTATTCCTCATTTCACATGCAAGTGGTGTATAATTTGAATGGGGCATTGGGCAGTTGTTGAAATCCCATAAAAAGTACATTTACCACAAGTTGAAATAGTTTTACAGACATTTAACTCCCGGCCGCTGGAGACTCGGCGGTGGGCCCCCCAGCGGCGCTACTCTGGTCGCTGAATCAATTAAATAAAAAGACTCGAACACAACCTGCTGCCGCTCCAGCTGATCTGTGGGGGCTCGCCCGTTGGAGCAGATCCAGTTCCAAGCCGGCGGTGTGTGTGTGTGTGCGTGTGCTTTTGTTTGTTATGGGCGGCGGGGTCGGGTTGGGTCAGACAGCGTCCAGCCCGGGCGGCGTCATAGACGTCAGGAAGGGCTGCAGAGCTGCTGGAGCTGGAACTCGTCTGGACCGACAGACGCCCCCCGCCCCGCCCCCAGCCCACCTCCAGCTCCAGCATGCGAACTGGGCCACATCAGAGAACACCTCACGCACACACGCACGCACCGGCCCCTCTGGGCGGGCCGCGCGCCGCGCCGCCACCAGCAGGTGGGACAGGTGGGGGGAGGGGGCGGGGAAGTCTCAACGAAAGAGGAATGTCATTCAACGTGTATAGCCTGAGAAAATACAGCGGGAGGGCACCGCCCGTCTGGCTATGGCCGCGAGAGGAGGGCAGCGCAGCGGCGGCGCACCCGCCGGTGCCTTGACACCTCGCGCCGTGTCGGAGGTTACCAAGTACCAAGCACCAGAAGGAAAGAATATCTTGCTCCGTTGGAGTGAATCCTCCCCGTGACGCTTATGGTTGTTTATTTCTTCCATTTAAAACTAGTTAGCGACGTGCAGACGTGCGCCCAAACTGTTTGGACGATGACTGCAGCGCCCGTTTGGCGCGCGGCCCAGGCGGTCATGGAGGCGGGCGAGGAGCTCCGGCGAGCGGTGCAGTGACCGCCGGGGCCATCAGGGGATTACCTGAACTGTTTGCTCTAATCTGTGGAGTCTGGAACAGCGCGCGCTAGCGCCAGTCCTTATGTGGAGACCGCTGCGTCTCGCGAGGAGTCGCCTGGAGTACTGAAGCGGGAAAAAACTGGAGGAACGTCATTGTGCGGTGAACATTGAACATCTTGCGAGCAAACTCGTGTGTGAAAGAAGAAAATCTGAAAGTGTTGTTATCGTGTGGATACTTTATAGGCATATACCAGCCGCTGTCTGTAAGGCCTCAGTCGACATGGTCATCCCGACGGTGTACTGACGCGCTGGGCGCACGACCTTCGCCCGGCACCAGTCGTTGGCGCGCGCGATGGGTGACCCCTGGGAGGCGAAGAGCTGGAGGGTCGCGGGGGACCCCGCGGCCGCGACGGCCAGCAGCAGCACCTCATGCAGCACCCCATGAGCATGGCCGAGGATGACTGCTCGGTGTCCGAGGGATCGGCGGCCGACGGGCTGGTCCAGGGCGCACCCGGGGCGCTGGGCCGCGGAGGCTTCCTGCTGGCTGCCCTGGCGCCCTGCCCACCGCCCTGCCCGTCATGCCCGCCCGCCTGCACGCCCGCCTGCCCCGCCCTCGGGTGCACCTGCCCGCTCGCCTGCCCGCTCGCCTGCCCACCGCAACTGTATCGCTCGCGCAGCCTGCCACACCTCATGCACTCCGACTCCCTGGAGAAGTACGCCGACAAGTTCGACTCGGGCGTCGCCTGCTCCAACAGCTATTCGGGCGCTGACAACGACGAGCTGGACGCGGCGGCTGCTCGCGCCGCCCGCCCCTACCGACGACAAGCGTAAGTGTCTGCCCATACTATGAAAAAATACGCATTGTCGTGTTTATTAGATATAGCTATCGTTGGCTTGTTCAGTAATGAAGTCGAATATTTTTTTTTTTACATAATATCGGACCACCGCACACGCTGGAAGATACTTTAAAATTTCAAGGTGAAAGTTTTGCATTGGAATTCGACGCAAATACATTGGTAAATTCTCACTTGTGGGCTGCATCGCTGCGGCGCGAATGCCCTAGTGGCGCACACTAAGGGGTAAACTTTCCCCGAGGTCGCTGCAGTTCCTGCTGCGACTGCCCAGAGTGGCCAACACGAGCGACCAAAGGTCATCCTCGCACGTGTCCCGGTCCAGATGGTGACGTTGGTACCACTGCAGTACCGGTGAAGGGAACTCGTTCCGCGCGCCGCTGCGCCGCTATTGAGACGTGTTTGAGGCATCGAGTTAGCCGCGTATTTATCTGTCTGACTGCAATAATGCCGTACATCCCTCCCGCCACGAGGCTTGCATGTACGACCGTAAACACCGATTTTGACGATGGACCGCGCTGATAATAACCAAAACGTGAAGTTTTGGATTATTATGCTTATGAACTTACTCTATCAAATCAGATTTGGCGATTAAGTTTCTGTTAACAGAAACGTTGAATCGGTTGAAGCTGTCGATATGTCAACTTGATTTCGAAACAGAAAAATATGAATAGGTTTCACACATTTCGTGGCGCGTAGGTTTCTTACATGCAAATGTAGAACAAAACTTTACTTTCCTTTCCCCGGTGCATTGCCGGTAGGGGCGAGAGGCCCACACTTCAAATGATACATGGGACGTTTTTTGTCAATTGCATGATGACATGTGAGCTCATTTTGGCAAGTTTTGCACAATGGAGCGAGTCTTACAATGCCTGTGTAACCGTGTGGCTAACTTCCTGTTGAGCGTTCTGAAGTAATATCGTGAGCGCGAGCATGCCCAACATGATGAAGACGTTCAATATTTTTTTTAAGTGTTTGCTTAAGTGGCGCGTTAAGTGCGCCGCAGAGAGCGCGCTGGCGCGGCGGGTGGATCGCTAACTGCACCGTTACCAATCGGTGGGGCGAACCGGTCGCGCGCCAGGGCAGGCCCAGAGGCGGGCTGGGGGCTTGCCGGGGGTGATGGATCTAGGTGTCCGGCTCGAAGCTCTCGCCCTCTGCATGTCCGGGCCTATAGCACCGCTGGGCTTATCTCTCGTGCAATTCCTAAATTTAGTTCGTTTATATAATTCTCTACTTTCCCTATCAAGTTTGCTCTTTCCGGTCACCGAATGGATTTTCAAAGTCTCAAGTGCTGATATCTATTGTTAAGTGTTTAACTTTTGTTATACAGGGTGGTCCACAGACCCCTTTCTTTACTTTGCTTATACTGTACCGCCTGCACGCGTGCGGACGGGTTGCATACTCACACGGGGCCATAAGGCGCCCATGGTGAGCAACAGTAGGCAAGCCCGCCCGCACGCATGCATGCGGTACAGTATAAGCAAAATAAAGGAAGGGGTCTGTGGACCACCCTGTGTAGTTTGTTTTTTTCAATTGTGTGACACTGAACAGCTCGCGCTCAGCTAGCGCCTGTTAGCCTCTGAGCTGAGCCGGACAGTAACCGACAGGCTCGGCCAAATGACTTATTACCTCCCGTAATGACTCCCTCCAAGCCCCGCCCAGAGCCAGCTGACGAGAGCTTGCTATGTACTTAATACTTAATACTTGTTACAGGCGCCAAAGAAATATCGCAGATGGGTGATGCGAACAGGTGGTAGTGGAGTCGCTCAACTCCGCGCGAAATAGGAAGTGGCAGCTTTCTAATTTGTTGTTCGCAAGCCGCGAGGCACGTCGTTGATGAGCTCCGCGGTCTGTCGCGACCTCCAAAAAAAATCGGCCCGGCACATTTTTCGCGTTACAAACTTTAAGATACCAGAGTGTGATGACTCCGCTAGTTCTGGCGGATCCCGTGCCGGAGATTAATGCCCATTGCCTCGGCGTGCCTGCTGAGCGGTGCGGCCCCCCGAAAGCGCGGCGTCCGCGCGGCGTCAGGCGGTGCCCGACTCAAATATTATGAATCTCTGGGATGGAGTCGTCACCATAGGATTAGAACCGAACGCATCTGTCATGATCGCCGGGGCCGGCCGGCCCGTTGTGGGCAAACGGGCGGAACGGACGACTGTCGGGAGATAGCGACCTGAGCAGGAGGTGTAGTCAGGCAGCAAATGTGATTCTGGGTGGGCAGCACGCTCTTCTCGTTCTAGAGGATTATGTTTGCAGGGATAGTTACCGAATGGTTTCAGTCTATATTTCCCCCAATTTTAAATATTCTCCTAACGCGGCGTTCGTGCTGTGCCTGACGGATATTGTACCTTGGTGCACCCAGAAAAATAGAAAGCTGAAGCAACCATCATATGGTTACCTGAGGGACAACCATAAAGTGATGGTTTAAGACAACATTAAAATCGCCCTGAGGACTAAAATATTGCCCCGATAACTGTATGATGTTAATGTTAATTTTGTAACCATATTGTGGTTGTCCCTGGGGTACCATACGATAGCTGCCACAGGTATCCACTTTTCTTGGTGGGAGCAATTAAACCACAGCTTCCTGACTAGACGCATACACCGGTCCGGTCTTTCGAATGACAATGGATAGCAATGAGTAAAATGTAACATAAAAATTCTCTGTACGGCCTGTTCTTTTTGCGCTGATCATAGTCGCGACTATGCTGCACGCCGCCCCGTGTGCTGCCCGGACGTGGAGAAATGGCCCATCGCCGCCCAGATAGAAGGAACACGGCCCGGCCGCCCGGAGCTCGCAGAGCCCCGAATATAAATGATAAATGATGATTGTTTGGAAAGCGCGTCAGGGCAAAGCTCGGCCAAGACAGCCGACCTAAGTCCGTTTTGCAGTCCTTCCTGCCTACAATCGTGCTGCTCAAAATGTAGTGTCCGACGGTGTATCCATTCAAAACGTGAGCAAGGCGTGAAGCCAAACTCGTAGAAAAAAATATTCGCTGGTAGTTCAGTCGTTCAGTCACCATCGCGAAGAGAACATTTATTACTAACCACTCATCTCATATCAAACTTTGTAAGAATCCAATCTAGGTGAAAGAGTGTTACAACTTAAAATGCTGATAATCTTTTTTTTTGAGAACTGAGTCATTCTATTGTACAGGAAACCAGGGGAAAACGTACTTCATCTTTGTAAAAACCTAAATTTTAGAGAACATCCGAACAAGCTGTTTCTTCAGTTACCACTAACTGCCCGTCTTGTCTGTTGCAGGTACTCTTCCACTCGGCTAGCCGCCGAGCTCCGACAGCTGTTGACGCTCAAACAGCACTACTACCCTGAGGGTGGCTGGGGCTGGGTAGTGCTGTGGACGGGTGCCCTGGGCCAGCTTCTGGGTCCAGGGCTTCAGGGCGCCGCCGGCGTGCTCGGGCAGGAGGCTGACCGCCGCTTCGGCGTCAGCAACTCAGCAGGTAGTGATGAAGGCAACAGGGAGTCCTTTTGTTAAGCAGGTTACACACATTGCACCTTCTTTTGATAGGTGACACATACTTCACTGTGAAAAATCGTATTGAAGTTGACGACGGCTGTTTTAAATGTCAAATTAAGCTTTTCAACATGTGGGCGCTTCTTTTGCATCTTTGCGACTAATTCCACCCGAAACCCAACGGAATGAAGTGGTCAGAATTTTTAAAAAGTGATTTAGACCAAATCTTTTGAAAGTATCATCAATGTTTTAAACATTTTCCAATGAACATAAACATATGCGTTAGGGAATGGCGGATAATGTATGGTGTTCCTGCTCCGTACATCGTTGTAGTGTTTAGCAGGAGGTTACACAATCCTTTGTAGTTGTCGCATTATTTCCAGTGGTATTTCTTGCATTAAAAAATAGAAATTCTGCGAATGCTGCTGTTGTGTTTAAGACACCTCTGAACTTTGGTGACAAGTTGCAAACTACGGCTGGCAGTGTTATCTATTGTGGATCTACATTTAGCCCATTTCTTAAGAAATAATGTTTACGAGTCATTGTGTCGAGCCTCAGCGGTTGGTCAGTCGCAGACTCATGTGTTAGCGATCTCTCCGAGTGAAGTCCGTTTTCGCACCAGGATTATAAATCGTGTCTCTACCGCCGTCCTTTTTGGGCCGTTAATGGACGCTGTGCCGTCAACCATACACTGTAAATTCTTACGAACTAAGTTATTTGCATTATTTGTATTGCAAATAAATTGCTTGTATTGCAAAGAAATTTTTTTATGGCTAGGAAGGTTATTGCGAACCTTCGGTTTGCCTTACGAACTATTTGTTTGCAAGCTTACAAAGAATTAGTTCGAAACCCAACAAAGCCTTCGCAATAATAAGCTAAACGAAAGTTATGGTTTGCATCATGAACCTGCTCTTCGTAAGCAATTTGCAGTGCAATAAAGACCGAGCGCGTTTGAAATGGATTGCTTAAACGCGTTTTAAAAAAAGTCCACAAAAACAACATATCGTAAATTTTCTTTAAGAAAAGAGGCTTTGACATATGGGCTTATTGTGGGGCTCGGACAGGGCATTTTTCATATCACCCCGGCCTCAATGCCCTATATGGGCGATGGCCCACAGTAATTTTTGTTAAAATTTGGTTACTAATAATGTTGAGAACTGGAAACTAATTTCCGATCAGATAACTTACTATATGAGTGGTAGGGTGACTGATGGCGACTTGCCAAAGTCTCGCTGACCAGCCGCGGGGGGCGCGCGGGCGGGCTACCCTCCCCGCGGCGCGACGCTCTCCCCTCTTACCGCTGTGATAGCGCGCGGCCGCGTCACCTCCGATTTGTCGTGCCGTTACACGCCGTGTGCGGGGCGCGGCGGGGCGGGCGACACTCTTGGCGGAACCTGCAGTATCATTGAGTTTAGCTTTATCGGTCGTAAAGCCCGGTGCGCCGGCCGGTCACAGACGCTGGGCCCCCGTTTATTTTTTTACTGTGTCTTTATTAAGACGACGTGAAGCTTACGGGCGGACAGTATGTGAATCACACGAGACAAGTTTCTAATGGGCGGGGCCTCGGCCAGTGTCTAGCAACTTCTAGTAGACGGATCAGCGGGGCAGAGTCCAGAAACGGTCCGTCTCATAAATACCAGACGAGCGTGCCGGCGAGAGAGAGAGAAAGAGAGAGAGAGAGAGAGAGAGAGAGAGAGAGAGAGAGAGAGATGCATCAGTGCCGGACACTGTCGACATTCGACCGCTCCGTTCTTCGTTCTTCGTAGAACCTTCGGATCAGTCATTGCGACGCAAATAGAAAGTAATCTAGAGCTCTGATGGAAGCCGTGACACGGCGGCGGTGCGGGGGCGGCCCGGCCCGGCGGTCTCGGCGGTGCTGCCGCCTGCGCAGAATGTGTGTTGTGCTGGAACGAGATGTGGGTCGTGCTTGTCGAGGGCCCGGCCCGGCCGCCCTGATGGCTCTTGGCGGCGCGCGCGGAGCGGGACATACGCTGTAGGGACGCGCGTTAGGGAGCGAGGGTGCGGGAGTGGGTGTCGGCGCAGAGAGGAGTTCGGCGTCGCGTTCGCAGGCCTTCCGGTGTGTGAGAGTTACTCTTTCGGTCTGCGACGGGGCCGACTGATGCAGGCAAACACGATGCCGAAGAAGAGATCAAGATCAGTGTAGTGTCAAATCAGCAGACGCGCGTCTTCCGTTCCAAGCTTTACCGCTGCATGCAATTTTTTAGGACTCGATTTCGTCTTACGACTGTGCATGGAGTCTTCTGCTGATTCGACCCAACGCTGCTCTAGCTATCAACTGAGTTACTGTCGCCGCCCGCTTGTTAAGCTGTGGGTCGCGAGCGCATTCATGCCAGGTGCATTACTGATAACTCCATGGTAGAATTCTGCATGGGCCAGTGTTAAGCTAACCGGGGCGCTTTCGATGTAAAATATAATGGGATTTATTTCTAAATGCCAGTACTTGAAAAGATCACCCAAAATTTGCTGCATTCATAAAAGAGTGGCAAAATCACTTATTATCTAAGTGTGCAACTGCTTCACGAAGTGTGCAAGTACAGGTTGAATACTTTCAAGTATTCAACTCCGTAGTAGTACATTTGCAAGTGTTCCATTTAGTAGGTGGTGCACTTATGACACAGTGAGCGTGCACACCTAGTTGAACTCTTACACGCACATTTGCAAGTATTTAACTTGCAGTTGCACATCTATTTTATCAGGGTTGTGGGTGGGAGGCGGCCACAATGTTTTGGGTGTTCTGTGTGTCACTAGTCACTGCGCTGTTGCTCCTGCACCGTATTCTGGTGCATCTTTTCACAGCCGCGCCGTCGTGTTTAGCGGGATGGACACAAACGCTGCGACTAAACAGACCCGACTGCAGCCCTGCTCCACCCTGCAGCGGATAAACAGAGGGCTCCCAAAATGGCAGCGCGGGGAGGGGCGCCGGCAGCCGAGTGGCCACTGGTTGGAATGAGAGTTTCGCGGCTGAGTGCTAGGGCCGAGACCAAACAGACGCCATGAAAGTAATGTTGCTAATGCAAAGCGCGGTCGACGCTGCGGGGTAAGGGAAACTTTTGAGGATGTACATTCGTTTTCTCTGATTCATTCGGTACATTGCGGGAGGTGGGCGCCTGCGAGACTCAGTATAGGCCACCCCGCAGTACACGCATGCACTGAAGTTACGATATTGCCTACCTAGCAGGCGCTATGAGAGCTTGCTTTTGCTGCACTTGGCAGTTCCGTCACGGCAAATGACGGACGTACTTTCTGGGCAACCCCACCACTAGAGAGGTGGTATTTTAAGGTAAAGATCTAGTTTGTACGGTGTATTGGTGTATCCTTGCTTTTTTGAGAGGGAGTCACTAGTCTTTGGCTCGTGGCCACACCCGGAAAAAAGGGTTCTTGAATCAAGTGTGAGCTGACACAAGTTGAAATTTACCATTGAAACAAGGTGGTATTGTCTTGGGAGTAAGATTTTTCAAGAGTAAATTTAATCTTATGTCAGCGTGCACTTGAAACAAGGAAAAATTTACTTGAAACAAGAAACTATTTTTCTGGGTGTACCTTTCGCATGCAACGCGTTGTGACCGCGCGGTGTGTCGGGTGCACCGCCGGCAGAGGAGTCGACGCGCGGTCTGCGGCAGCGTTACTCATTGTCTACCGCCCGCGGCCGCCATGATCGTCCCTCACGTCACAAGCGGTCGGCCGCAAGCTGGACGGGAGCGGCGCGGAGGGGGGGGGGGCGTCTGTTCGGCCCGCCAGCACGCCGGGGCGGGCGGGGGCTTTTCAATTTGGTTGCCTGTTGCCTCTCGCCGGCCGGCACGCCTCCCACCGGGCCGGCGGCCGCGGACGCCACGACGGACACGACTCATGTGTACCACCCTCCTCCTGCCCGTGTGGCCGAGCTGCTCCAGCTGCAAATCGCACTTTTCCGCAGAATATATCGCAGCAATTACTCTTTCGGGCCGCACACTCCGCGCAGTAAAGCGATGCGCGCTATGTTCGTATTTTTACGACCTCCGTGAGCGCGGCGGCAGTGCCCCCTTTCCCCTGTTCCCCTCCGGGACGCATGGCGACCAGGCCATTTAGGGTGTTTCTTTGTCCCGCAGGAGTGCAGACGGGCTGTGTGTTGGGGCAGGTCGGGATATGGGGTAGTAGTGCGGGCTGCACGAGCGAGAGGGGGAACGGGGTCGAGAGACCGTGCACCCCAGCGAGGGTGGGCGTGGGGTGGGGGATGATACGCTTGCGCTAGGGGCACGTCCGTGTAGCCGAAA
Organism: Frankliniella occidentalis; assembly: GCF_000697945.3. Taxonomy (NCBI): domain Eukaryota; kingdom Metazoa; phylum Arthropoda; class Insecta; order Thysanoptera; family Thripidae; genus Frankliniella; species Frankliniella occidentalis. Next base: position 451,483 of record NW_026267280.1, on the reverse strand, counting down.
AACGATGTTTCATTTATTTCAGTTTGAATACCGTGGCCCCTCCTCACCCGGCCCCGCTTCGCCCGGACGCAGCCCAGGTGCCGACACGCGCGGCCCGGTACAGTACCGCCCTGGCGGGCTGCCAGGCCGTTCTGAGCACTGGAGCAGGCCACGGGCGGAGCGGCGCTGGAGAACCGACCGGGGCACATGTATCGCCACCCCATCTATCAACTTCATGTTGGGCGGAAGGGAAAAAGCACGTGAATCGTTTTGTGCGCTAGCGTGAAATTCTTTGAATTGGCATGAAAGCGGCTAAATCTCATCCTCCCTATAAAGTTCTTCAACGAAGTAAAAATCCTCGGAACAAGTCCATTTCCTACACCTGTGCTAGGAAATTGACTTGTTCCCAGGATATTTAGATGCTTCAAGAACGTCGTTTTTTGGATATGACTTGTGGGGGGGGGGGGGTTAGACTAGAGCTGGCTCTGGCCGGTTGGGGAGCGTTGAAAACTAGGTTTTACGGGCACTAGAAAGACAAAGGTGCTGTAAGTCACGCACTTTTCCAGAGGTGGCAAAGAAATTGTGAGTTTTTTGCCTACTGAAGGCACCAACGATCGGTAAAAGTACAACAATTATGTCCCTTTGGTTTTGGTACTTTCGATGTCTGTGTAAAGGCACTAACCAGTATATCTTTTTAAAGTTTTAGTTTAGTTGGCGCCTTTGTTTTCCCCGTACGTATGGCCGAGCACGTTTCCTTGCAGGCCACGGTGAGACACGGTGACGCGCACTGCCCCTGGCGCCTCGCTCAAGCGCACTTTCTACTACTTTGCGGTGCTATGCGCACGCGCTTGCCGATAAAAGTACCAAGAGGGGTGAGAAGTCTATCTCTCTTTCCCTCCCTCCCTGCCTTCCCCCCTCTCTCCCTCTCCCACTCTCTCAGCACAGTCCCACCGAAGCCCCCGCCGCGGTCTTTGGACACGTTCCAAACCTCTGCATTTAAATCGCGCGGAAAATGTTGCAACGCACAGGGATTGTGCAATATAGTCGTATGCTCACCTCTGATTTGCACGCCTGCCTGCTACTGTTTGTCAGCCGCCCGAACCCATCCCCGACGTCCCCAAGTCTTCCCCTCTCCCTATCGGCCCGATCCCGTCCCCGGCTGCCATGCCGAGTCTCCCGTCCGCCCGTCCGAAGCCGACCCCGCTGGAGATATTTCTTCAAGTTTCATCATCATTATCCTGCTGGGTGTGCGTATGGAACCAATCTCTGCCCGCCCGATGGTATTGGACCGTCCTGTGCAAATAGCCTGGGGTCCGCGGTGATCGTGGCCGGGCCGGCTGGGCCGACTGGGCCGGCAGGGCCACGTTACCCGAGGGAGCACCCTTCACGCATCCTGGGTGACTGACAGAAAACTAACCCATAATTGTAATTTCTGTCATCACGCAATGCTGCAGATCATTTTAAAATCTTTTGTGAATAATCGAACCTAACTTTTTGCTACCTTTTACCGCATTTTTCTCATAATTGCCCCTTTGTGTAACACGGAACAACGGTCCATGGTTCTTGCTAGCGGAATCATAATGCACAATTTTGTTAGAAAAATAGAGTCTTGGGGACCGTCTCAAAAATATTCCTTAAATTTGCAATAATTTTCCCTGTGTCTCTCCTCCCGTCGCCCTGGGGGGAACTGTCAGAGGCCAGTGGGGCACTTTAGCAGTGTCGTATAATAAAGTTCACGGATCTCTCAGCATGGATTATGTTTGCTCTGGCGAGAGAGGGAGGCACGTGAGGAAGAAAGGGGGAGGAGGGAGAGAGGAACAGAACAGCGACTAGATTGAAAGACCGGGAGGGGCGATCGAGAGAGGGGGGGATACTACGATGGCTACGCCCATGGAACCGTTATATAGAAAGAACTTGAAAGGAGTCTACAGCAGGGCGACTGTTAAATTGTCGAAACGCTGGAGAGTAGTTGGGTCCCCAGGTCGGTCGGTAGGTAGGTCAGGGCGATAGATTCACCGGCACAGCGTTCTTTCTTCCGTTCGCCTCCCCTTTCCATAATGGTGGTGGTAAATCAAGCGTCAGCGGCGCGGCCGCCTGCGAGTCGCGCGACTGCACGGCGGCGACTGCACCAGCCTGA
>NW_026267280.1:438553-441053 GCF_000697945.3 Frankliniella occidentalis | reverse complement strand
CTGCCCAAGTGCGGCGGAGCTTATTGCTTGGCTCGGCTACGCACTGTCGAATGTCTCTCCTTGTCGACGGGCTAGCCGATATTTCAAGCACTAGATTGCAAACTCTTTCATACATTACTTTCCTTGACTTACCTTGATTCATCACTCAACGCGTGAAAGTATAAGGATCGACAGTTCAAACACTTTAATGCACAGTATTATTGCCATCGCCCGGCACACCCAAGTGCCCTGTGGACCTGTGCCATCATCACTGAAAACCTTTGAGTGAGGTGTCGTGTTTGAAGTGAGTGAGACAATTTTGCCTCGCTCAATCGGAGCGATGACTATAAGGCTCACCCTATTTGAGTCATATGCACCGAATTCTCACTCTGGAAGTGTAAGATTTCCCTGACCTCGCCCAATTGCAGTGAGAAACCTCACTCTCATTGGGTGAGGACTGCAAATTCAGACTCAAATTGAGTGAGAGTCAGATATCTCGCTCTCAGGAGAGTAAGATTTTTCGTGTCACTTATCTCACTCTCCCAAGTAAGTAAGATATCTGACTCTAGCACTTTCAGTGATAAGGGAGATAGATAAGAGGGACACTTTGCCTTCCAGTAAAGAAACTTCATCCGTCTTTCTCAGATGCTAAACCGTTACTTGGCGCCTGTGAGACTCGGTCTAGTCCACCCCGCAGTACACGCATGCACTGCAGGCAAGACCTTCTTGCCTACCTATTAGGCGTCATCGGAGCTCGCTTTAGCTGAACTTGGCAGTTTCAGTTTCTTAACGGTAATGACAGACGTACCTGATGTGTGATCCCTAAGCACGTGCATGTCAACGACTAAGTAAATCCTGGCTTATTTGAACTCGAAATCCAAACCCCCTGACATCTGACATATAGGATCGTTTGAACGGAAATTTAATGAGTAATCTTATGGTTGCATCAAACATTGGACCTATGAGCTTGCTTAGAACTAGCTCACCTGATTTCAATATTTATAGGCCCCTCGAGTACAATGTACTTCAGTTAAGTGATCTGTATCGAGTTTTGTAGCTGATTGTGAGCAAAGCAGAGCCAAGTTGCAGAGAGGCCAGGTGATCTCTCCGTCGTGAGTCCAAATGTGTGTGTGTTCTAGTCTCTCCAGAAAATGACTTAATGCAAGTAGGCCCAAAGTATGTTATTCCTCTTACAGTGTTCCTTCCCGTGTGTCAGCGCGGAGTAGAGCCGTCACGCTCCGCGCGGCGCTACCCCGCTGCCACAGCCGTGGCCTTCCGCCGCGACTCCTTGCCGCCAGAGCCTGTACCGACAACAGATGGCACCACAGTCCAGTTGGCCCACCTCATGGACCAGGTCCCAGTTACCCTACAAACATAAACATACGGACCAAATGTTCTTCGATACTTAGAGGATAATGCCGTTGACTGGCCTAGTGAAATGGCCTGAATAACAGCCATACTCACTCAAACTACTTCCAATACCTCCTCAAATCTACTAGCAATAATTCAATGAGCACACTGCTTAACCAATGTGTAACATTATTACGAGAGTTGGCAGGTTTTGTAGTCGACTTTTAGTCAGCTGTCCGAGCTTTTGCGTGTGATACGGCGTTGCAGCTTTTTATTATGTCAACTGGGATGTCCTGTCCTTGCCTATACGTCACGGAAGAAGCGGGGTGGAGGAAGGCGGATTGGAAAGGAGGGGGTAGGGGGTCGAGGGAGGACGCTAGCTCATGGGAGCATGAAAGCGCATGTTAGGGAAGACGGATGTCGGTCCTGTCAGCGAACGAGCTGAGATGGGTGCAGGCCAGGCCACACACAGGCGCTGCGAGCACACACACACACACGCGCGCGCGTGCCGCGCTCATACACAAACACAGACACACAGAATGGCAAGACCACCCACCTAACTGGATATGTGTGCACTAGGGAAGATAGGTTGGTTGGGTATGTAGGGGTTGCGTTCGTCCTCTTTTTAACTAGTATGGCTTTGTCAATTTGTATGTGGCATTGAAAAAGGCGGTAATGCCCTTAATGTAATCTCGGTGAATTACGAACACGAGTGGGGTGTACGTGGACAGCAATAACTAACGAAATCTTAGCGTTCTTCCATTACGTGACCAGGTGTGGCCCGCGCAGTGAGCATTAGCGTGCGCTGGCACGCTGCCGAGGGCGCGTGCGAGGCGAGCCCACCGGGCAACATCAAACCCAGCACTTTACTCGACCGTGAGAAGTACTACTACTCAAGGGGAAATGGCTTGAACTTGGGTGTACGTTTCTTGAAACTTCGGGAACTTCGGTGAACTTCCCTTAACTTCCACCAAATTTCTCGAAGATCGAACTGATCAAGAGCTATGAAAGCAAAGTTCTCGCTCCGTAATCTTTGTAATTTGATCCAGAAATATCTGCTTTGAGTAAGCTTGGGACTCGCTTGTCGCTACAAGTAACCATTTAATTATGAACTAATTATGAACTAATTTATGTTGAACTTTTGTGATTTATTTTCTACTTCGGGGAACTT
>NW_026267280.1:435490-438503 GCF_000697945.3 Frankliniella occidentalis | reverse complement strand
CCTCCCCTCGGTATAACTCTCCCGTTCGCTCGTCGCAGCCCTCTACTCGCGACACAGGCGGGGTGGGTAGCCGTCCGCAAACACAGTAGTAAAGGCTCAACTTTCCCTGAGGCGGCTGAGGATCAGACAGTGGGGGGCAGCCACACGAGACGACCCTCCCCCGCGCCGCGCGGACCCCAAGGTAAGGGGGCGAGTCTGCCTGCCTCCCTTGTTTGCTGCTCTGCCTCTCAACGAAACGGAGAGCGGTTGTGTGTGTCTTTTGATTTAAATAAACTGAGACACCCTTGCCGATTCGTCGTAAACTCTTCTTTTTGATGTCTCATTTGCCGTTGATTTAATGCGTGTACGCTGGTGAGGTATTTCTCGGGGAAACAAAACACACTGACTAATTTGGTGTGCATTACCAGTACATACCCAATTCAAACTATTGCGTACTAATTCTGACCAAAAGCTATTCGAATAAAGTCATGCACGGCACTTTGCACACCTAGGTCAAATAGTATGCATCAACATGTAAAGTTTACCCGCTGCCTTTTATGTTAGTCGCAATTTATGGGCGTTAATCTAGGATAGCTCGAACAAGCAAAGACGTGAACCTGTTTTGAAACATTTTTCGTAATTTTTATTATTTTGTCATTGTAAATAGTTTTGGGGTGCTGAATTAAGGGCGATTTTTTGACCTTTATTTGTGCTTTGGTTTTGGTTACCATAACCTAGAAAGAGAATATTTCCGACTGAACCATATAAAACCAGTGCTGCGCTTATCTAATGGCGAAATTACGGGATACACGAAGAATCTCCACCGAAACATTTTCGTGCGCTACATTGTGTACCCCCCCCCCCTTTCCTCCCCTTTTCCGACCCGTCCGCGACACGATTCAATAAAACTGCGAGAAATGGTCGGGTCGCGCAGTAAAGCGCACGTGGCAGCGCGGCCGCGGGCGCGAGGGTCCCAGAGCTCGAGGTGTGACGGCCGGCCGGCTGGTCCAGGGCTGCGTGACGGGCTGCTGGTCCCTGGCGCGTGCCTAGGTGTGACGAGCCTGCTGTCTAGGGCTCGTCCGGTTCGCGTCCAGAGCAAAGGAGCTGACCCGGGATATGCCGTGCCGAGATGGGGTGGGCGTCCTAACTAGTACAAGCCAGAAGCCTCAATTCGCACTGCAGGATCTCTTCGTTCAAAACTAGTGCGGGCGCTGAATTGTGGAACGTCCGCCCGCATGTGCGGAGAGAGACAGCGAGAAAGGAATGATCACAAGCATTACATAAGACGGAGTCGTTTCAGTTTAGTATAGTGGCTGCCCGTTAGGAATTAACCGTGTAACGGATGCCGGCCGGGCCGGATTGTTTGCGCTGCGCTGGTGTTTGCGGAGGGCGCCGGGCTGGGGCTTAAGCCCGCCATGGGGTCACTACTTACTGCAAAAACAAATGTGCAGCGCGGAGGGTTATGGCCGCGCGCTAACCCAACTGTTGAACAAAACGTAACAACACTGTGTCCCCTCTCTCTCTCCCTCTCGTTTATTTGGGGACCGGTTTGCGTTAGTACCCCAGTCAGCGGCAAAGCGTTACACAGAGTGCTTTAATCGTTTCGCCCTCGTGAAACCCAAACCCTGTGCACATTGAACACGCGCGCACGCACGCACACACACACACACACAAACACACACACACACAATACACTCAGAAACCCACAAACACACACAATATATCAATAAATCAGGTCCTGAGGAAACGTGGGGACCATTTATTCGAAATGTCACTCAATGCTGATCTAGTTCGCACATAAATTGATCATTATTTTTATTCGAGGGGAGATTGGAACAAGGTTGAAGAAAAACACAAGCTGCCCCACCACTTACTTCTTACTTCATTGACTACTAGTTCAAGCAATTTGCATTGACAATTTCATCTGCTTTAATGTAATCAATTTTTAAGCGAATTTCCTTGAATCAAAAATTTTATTTTTTGAGTGAGCTTGTCAGCCACAAATGCAATTATATATTAATTCGTGCGCTATAGAAGGGCGTTTTATCCCGGTGTATAAACGGTATGGTAGTGTTGCATTTTCAGAGAACACACAGAAACACAGAAACACACTGAAAGTAACCCCGCCCCATTGCGATTCAACTTTTTAACAATCCAAATATAACTTTCTGGATTTAATCGCATACGGCCACAACATGTTAAGGATTGTGTCTTTCACTCCTAAATTTTTGTCGTGCTCGCGCCCGCCTCCACCGCGCCTCGTTGGCAGGGATGCATGCGTGGTGATTTGGCTGAGGGCGCTGGGCACGTGGCCGCAATGGCGGTAGGCCGCCGGCAGGCAGCGCCGCTTACACGGTCATTACGACCCGGAAATTGGCAAAAGCAGGTTGATGGTGACGATTGTGTTCATGTGCCGTCCTCGCGGTAACGCACCGGGGTCAGAATGTGTATTACACTGCTGTTAGTTACGCTCGTTTCGCTGCACTGTTCTTATTATTCATTAAGTGCCCGTTCGCAAAACAGTATAATTGGAAAGCAAAACTTGGCAAAACGTTTGCTGATACAGGAATTCTACTTGCTGAAGTATAAAAGTGTTTGCGGCTACAATATAGCAAACTTGTGCAAAATCAATGACGTAGAGCAAAAAAATTTTGCTGTGTCAGCTAAGTTTTTGCTGGAGCATATCAACGCCTACTTCTGTTCCAGCAAACACTATTTTGCGTGCGTGTACAGACCACGCGGCAGGCGCCCGTATTCTGCAGTATTTCATGTCTCCCCATCGTCGAATGCCTTTAAACAGTGCCTTTTGTTCGCTTTTGTTGTATATACTGCTGCCCCAAACTTCCCCAGATCCCGTTCCAGATCCCATCATCAGAGGCCAGTCACAGGAGATCTCAAGCCGCGTCTTTCGTGCAGCAGCAGATTGTGTCGATGAAAAAAAAGAAGTAATGAACAGAACATTTGCTGACGTCACCCCGAGCGAGATATAATGTTCACAGCGGGATGACTGCAGACTGTATCGTCTCATTCTCTC
>NW_026267280.1:425743-427415 GCF_000697945.3 Frankliniella occidentalis | reverse complement strand
TCAGTGAACTTCGACTTCGGGTGTACGATTTTTGGAGCCTATTTCCCCTTTGTACTACTGCAACACCTACACTGGTCGGTCAATAGGCAGTGTGCAACAGGCTACTAGTCAGTCAGCCAACGTTGGGTGACTTGGCTACCCTAGGAAAGCAACAATGATGCTACTTATATAAGGGGTGTACAGAAACAGGGTTGTTACAGACCGAGAAAGTCAGGGAAAGTCAGTAAAATTGAGAGAGCAGTCAGTAAAATTTCTTCATTTGACTGTCTACGTGCAAATGAATGATGGAAAATGCGTAAAATTGACGCTCGAGCTGTGCACTGCCATGGCAGTGGCACTTGCCGGGCCCTGCCGGCGCAGCCAGTCGCCGCTTTTGTGCATACTCTTGTTTTAGTGAAATTTTCCCTCCCGTTGTTCGGAATACTGCCTACTTTCTTGCCTACAAAATGTCAGTAAAAATCGGGATTTTGGTCAGGGAAAAGTCAGTAAAATTGAAAATCCAGAACCTGTAACAACCCTGAGAAAGGAATGTTTAAAGTTGCTCGTGTTTTATTGCTTTTACAAATGAACTGAAGAATTGAGCAACTTTGAGTGGTGACGTCGTCGTCAGGTCCTTTCTGGAGGTACAGAGATTACAACGTATTAGGTCATAAGTCTCTTATTTTTGGGGGGTCTCTTTCAGTTTACTTATTAAAATTCAGGCAAAATGCCGTGAGCTTATTGTGATATTTGTAGCCTTGCTGATATGCCTTGCTGCACTGAAGCCTCATGCAGTAACTTTCACTGTAATTCACAGTGGAAATGCACCGTAGCGTAACTTAGATTGCGCGCAGATTTCACCGTAATTTCTGGTCAGATTAACCGTTTTCGTTGAACACGGTAAAAAGTTTCTTGTATTTTAAGACCTGGTCTTGGATACCATCGGAAACTCTTCGTGAGATATCCAAGACCAGGTCTCTAGAATCACAAGGAACTTATTTTATCGTGAATAATGCGCCCAACGCCTGAGCACCGATACGAAGCTGAGCACGTTATTTGGAAAGCTCATTTTCTCAAGCACCGTGGTTTGATTTATTTCGGAGCCCGACGTCATCAGTGTTTGTGGAGGGCTTAGGCGGGTGATGAGAGCGTGCTCCAGCGGCCACGCCGCGGGATCCAGACCGGGGATAGTTTGCCGCCGTAGAGCCTCCTCTCTCGCCCTCAGACCCGGCGGTGCGGGGCTCAGCGAAAGAGGGAGGGGGGCACCGCTCAGCAGGCACAAGGCTGATTTTAGAATAAAGTATCTCCCCGCAGCCGTCGCCTCGGCCGTGGCTGTAAAGGGCGTCTCGGGCAGCGGTTAAAAGTCACTAAACGGCGCTGGGGATGATTGGGATTATTCTCTCAAGATCTCTCGCCGGGTCACGACTATTAAAAAAAAAAACGATTCCCTTGAATGGAAAGTGTTTTGGTTCTAGCACTGGAAAGGGAACAATGTTGTTTTGCAAACTGAGATTGGGCTTGGTGGACCCCACCCTCCGCCTCCATAGCGCCGTTAGATGGGGTGGCGCGCTGACGTGTCCCGGTTAGTGTGTTCCTCACACATCACGGCTGACTCGGCGACTCGCTTGAGCCCCGCCTGGTGTGAAGTTGGCATTACCGTGCGTTACAATTACTGCGGATTGTTACCTCTGCC
>NW_026267280.1:423313-424478 GCF_000697945.3 Frankliniella occidentalis | reverse complement strand
ATATCAACAGCTCGTCAACCAAATGCATGGACTATAATTCCTCAAAGACAATCAAATTCGAAGGGATCCGTTTGTGGACTCCATACTTGTAGTGAGCGTGAGCGGCGAGATGCTGCTTTTTCCCTCCCACCACGCGTTATCTCCCGAGGCGCCCGGCGGCAGGCAGGTCCGCCAGACACCGCTGCCCGACGGGCCTGCCTACCCGGGGCTCCGCAGGCGCTAGCCGCCCTGACGCGCCGCACGGTCGGCACAAAATGCATTTTTAAAAGTTTTGTTTAGAAAGAGAAAATGTTGAACTCTCTAAATGTCATCATTTCAGACGATTCTTTCAGATCGCTCGTCCCTAACAACGCACACACTTTATTTTATGTGTGTTGGTTTACTCAGCGTGAGGAATAAAAAACCTTCCCTAATGTTCAAAATCTTTTTCCCTCGCACGCTCAATGCCCCTACCTCCTCCTCCGCTCACTGAATAGGAAAGGGCCCAACCCACCACCTCGGCTGTCTGGGTACAGGAAGCGATGAAGAATGCGAGCAGAGGTTAGGCAACCCGAACAGTACAATGAAGCAGAGCGAGAGGCAGAGGGGTGAGTGGGGTTAGGGCAAAAGCAGAGGGAAATAAAAACCTGTGGCGGGGGCGGCGGTCCGCAGCAGACACGCCTAGCCAACACCCAACCGCCCCACAGCCCACCCCCCAGGGTGAAAGGTGGAGGGGGGAGGGGGCATCACCACTACCACAACTACCACACTCTTGAGCCTTAATGCGAGCCTTGAACCCTGAGGTTCCGCCGGGACCCCGGCGCCCCAGTGTCACTCCCACCGGGCAGCGAGGCCCTGAGCCCCGTGCTCCACTATTCTCTCTCTCTCTCCCTTTCTCTGTCTCGTGTGGGTGCTCTCGCCTCGGTTTGCATTGTGGCTTACTGTAGCCCACTGCAGTTGTGTTTTTGCCTGTCCGATGCCCCACTGTTCAGCCCCTTCCTTCCGGCACGTAGCGGCGTACATCAGCGTAGAGCGCGCGCGTGTGTGTGTGAGGTAGTGGGGACGTGCGTGTTTACTCTAATCGGAACCACCGCACTACAACCACTCGGTTTTTGGTGTGTAAGAAGAGGAGCATGAGGAGAAACGGCCCAGTACCAGGGCTGGAGGACTGTGTCCTCCGTCATTT
>NW_026267280.1:422455-422913 GCF_000697945.3 Frankliniella occidentalis | reverse complement strand
TCTCTGCTGTCTATTTACGGCGCGATTTGCCGATTATGGGTAAGGCATCGTTGATCAAAAATTCAAATGCGTTTTAAATTTGAAGTCTAATTTATCACACTGTAGTTCTGTAGCGAAAAGTGGCATGTTGTTATGTGGTTTTTGCGGAGAAGTTGCCTTCGGTTGATTTCGGTAATGATTGACGTCCTCTAGTCCCTGTCCTCTCCCGGCAGGGTGTCCAATAATTCGCTCAGCCAATTACGCCTGTTGTGCCTGTTGAGTGATTGATGCTCCTGCCGTGCTTGTTGTGGACCATCAACAACTCTGCGGCTGACTCCCTCCCTGACCCAAATGCTCAATGTTTTCGGGAAGGCGAGCACCCCTGCCCTCTCTCCTTCCCCTTTCACCCCATCTTGCCGCTCAAATCTTCTTCTTCCGGATCTGCAAAGTGCCTCGTTGTGGAGGGGCGGGGCAGAGCG
>NW_026267280.1:416958-417600 GCF_000697945.3 Frankliniella occidentalis | reverse complement strand
ATGAGTGCCGCTTTAACGCGCCGGCATGACATCACCCAGCGAGCGGACCACGAAAAGATTTTAAACCTCTGTAGTTCCCTGACAAGAGCGTCACTCTAACCGCGATACTGCCCTTCCCCGAGAGCACGAGAATATCAAGATTGCATTTTACGCGTGACAATCGCCAACATGCGTTTCTGTAAACCGTTCCCGTCTCCACGAGATATATTTCAGCCCAGTCGATCTTAAACAACGTATTCCGTTTCCATTTTGTCTTGTTATCCAGAAGTATGCGATTAAATATTATTTTTGCATTATTTTAAAAAGTGTGCAGGGCTTAATCTGAAACAGTGCATTTTCTATGCATTTATCTAAGAGAACTAAATTTCAAAACCGTCTCACTCTTTCTGCACTTTCTTCCCCTCCCCCCCTCTTTTTCGTCTCTCTCCCCTCTTTCCACTCTCCTCGCTCTTTCTCTCCCTCCACCCCTGAAGATGAATATGGCGTTCCATTTCCGCAACTCATAAGAGGGCCGAGTAGGCTAGGAAATGATGGACTATGTATGCTCCGCAATGCAGCTTGAAATGTCCCTCGGCCTGTAACATGTCCAGCCCCCCCCCCTCTCTCACCTACCACACTCTTGAGCCTTAATGCGAGCCTTGA
>NW_026267280.1:414091-416904 GCF_000697945.3 Frankliniella occidentalis | reverse complement strand
CTCTCTCTCTCTCTCTCTCTCTCTCTCTCTCTCTCTCTCTCATCTTATCCTCGTTTTTCACACCGTTCCCCCGCTTACATGCACGTTTTAACTATCTGGGAAAATCGACTGCAAATTACTGATATGTTTGTTTTTGTTTCAGGTGAGTGCTGAATGTCGCGCTGGACTGGTAAAGTACAACGACAGTAAAACTAAGTCTCAAACTTCTTGAAGTTGTTTCCACCGGCCCTAGGGGCCGGAAAGAGGAAATGTCGTCATTGAAATGATGGCCACCTACAGATGGCCGGCAATAACCTGCTCGATTACACACACACGCACACGCATCGACACTTACAATAACGCCCACAAGCGTTCGGACTTTTGGGGCTAGTTCAAGCTAGCCTAAAGGCTACGTCGGAGTAAATCACACGCTCGCACACACACAGACACACACACACACACACACACACACACACACATCTTAAGAGACTCGACTTTCGACTTCAATCGAATAAATCTCCCGAAATAAGTGGATTATTAATGTTGGCCCCTGGCCGTCAGTCCCGCAATCGCTGTCGGTCATCTGATTTTCTCAGAGCGTGGAGTGGAGGGGTGGCCTAGACTGCTGCCCTTGTCGGTCCCGGATCCACTTTAGATACTCTATCTGGACTGCCACTGGACTTGACTCCTGGCCGTCGCCATGACGACGTGGAGGGAGGAGCAGGAGCGGCAGAAAGAAACGCGCCACGCTCAAGTCGCCGTCCGCCGCACTGTCCCATAATTATTATATTTGTCAGCCGAAATTGTGCGTTAGGGAATTTTATGTGTCCTCGCCAACCTGATTGGGTAGCGTCCCGTCCGATGGCGTGGGTATGTGAGGGGGAAAGAAGGGGGGCTAATTGGGCACCAGCTGTGCAAAAGTATTTTATTGTGACGATGTGACGTCAGCGCGGCAGGTTGGGGGTGAGGGGCGACATGTGTGTGTGTGCGCGCGCGTGTGTGTGTGTGTGTGTGTGTTGGTGGTAATGAAGGGGCGAAGTAGGGATGACTCTTACCCTTTCTTGTACCACACAAAGTAATTAGTCTGTTTCTTAGTGCTGTCCCCTATTTGAATGATTCTTTTTTTTTGCGGGCCTCTTAAGTGCTGAACCTTTTCTCGCCCACTGCAAAATGAAATACTTCTCGATATTGTTTTTATCCGATTTGGTGAAATATACTGTCGCTTGACGTGTGTGGTTCGTTGCTCGTGTACGGTGCCCCTCCCCTCTCTCCTTTCTCCCCATACCTTCTATCAGATGGCAGCACGACGCTAATGACGTCTGGGTTCGACTTTACGAGCCCAATCGCAATGTTATGATTATTTTTTCGCGGCTTCACAACCAGCGCTGATCGCAGTACATTTTTTTCCGTAAAGCATATGCTTTACCATTACTGACTGCGAGGGACTGTGCCCGTGGTCGCGCTTCTCAGGTCGGGGTTGTGTCTGGGGTCACAGTCCGCGATGTTTCCATTCCTCCCGTCAGCCCAGCCGCGCGGTAAGTTTAATTGGGTGCCGGCGGCTTACGCGGAGGCACACTGTGCGGGGCGGGGCGCCGATCACCTCCCGAGTAAAGTTTAATTAAGGACCCGAGGCGCCCAGCTGTGCCCCCGGGCCCCGCCGGAGTGCCTTGGAGACACGTGGGCGGCGGGGCGGCGGCAGCCACCTTGCCCGGGTATGGCTCCTCTCCGCAGGGAGTGTGTGTGTAAGTGAAGTGTGTGGGTGGGATTTAAAAAGAGTGCACCAGCCAGCCACCCTGTGAGCACGTGCGCACAACGTTACAATTGGCCGTGAGAAATTCCACGCAGTTTTGTTACACAGAAAAAACATCAACTTTGGGAAGAACCCATACTAAAAGATCGTTCTCAAACCTTTTGGGATGTGGAGCTCTCCTCCTCCTCGGTGATCTTTCCGGGTGGACTAATCGAATGAATTTCGACAAGGTGCCGTTGTCTGACGGGCTGCAAGGTGATGATGCCGGCCGCGCGCCGGGCTGCCGTCCCTCGGGCCACTCTTTCCTTCTCTCACGCTTCTCCGGGGCGGACCAGACTGGGCCTGGTGGGTCAAGACATGAGTGCCGCTTTAACGCGCCGGCATGACATCACCCAGCGAGCGGACCACGAAAAGATTTTAAACCTCTGTAGTTCCCTGACAAGAGCGTCACTCTAACCGCGATACTGCCCTTCCCCGAGAGCACGAGAATATCAAGATTGCATTTTACGCGTGACAATCGCCAACATGCGTTTCTCTAAACCGTTCCCGTCTCCACGAAATATATTTCAGCCCAGTCGATCTTAAACAACGTATTCCGGCAGCAAATAAACAACGAACAATGGAACATTTACAAATGCTCAGCATGCTGTTGTGGCTGGGGTAAAGCTTCAGTCCGTTCTGCTCATACCAAGCAACCAAGCTGCACGAGACAACTTTAAAAAACCAACTGTAAATTTTTGTCTGTTTGCAAACAAATGGTCTGCAGCATCGATAATTGTCCCCATTTTCATGTCGTTTTTAGTGTAATGTTGGTGTTGTTTTTCTGTAAATACGTCCGTATGGCAGCTTGATGGCAGCACAAACAGTCTCCAACTCTGTTGATTGGGTTTATGTGAATAACGCAGAGTCCAACAATCGCAACCGCGCGCGAGTTGCAGCGCAGTGTAGGTTTTAGACCGCGAGTCACTTTATAGCCGGTAATGATACTGCGCACAGACTAATAAGTCGTGTCGGCGGCGCGCCGCGCATTAACGGTGGCAGTCATGGCGAGAAACCAGCGCTAAATCGCTGCGCTTTGCGTGGT
>NW_026267280.1:401821-406371 GCF_000697945.3 Frankliniella occidentalis | reverse complement strand
CCCCCCCGGCTCTCAGTGCACCTGCTGCAGCCTCCTCTCCGGTGCGTGTCTTTATCGTGCCGCATCGCACAGTGCCATGCTTCTCTCTCTCTCTTTGAATGCGGGTCGTGTGGCGCTGGCTGATATAAATCTCCGCGCTGCACGACGGATTGCAATGCAATCGCACTACAAAAGAGGAACGGCCGGGGAGAGACGGATTGATATTGCCTTTCAACGAGATTCTATCAGTTATTATCACACCTGACGCGCGCATCGATTGGAGGTGCGTAATTGCTCCGATTGCTGGCTGCTTCTGGAGGCTCAGTTACTTCTGGTTTGTGCGCGCGGCTGTGCTGCCTTATTCGCGACTCTTGAATGATTGCGATTGTATGTGACGCGAGATATGCTACACTGTAAATTCTTTGTATACTTGTGCCGTAAAGAAGTATTCCAAATAAAATAGAACGCAACACTATAACTGTTTTAATTTTTATCGCGTGTGCTGCGTGACCGTGCTACGACACGACACAGCAGTGTTGGGAGTTTGTCTACCCCCTTGGCGCTTTCCTTACGGATGGAGCGAGTAGGCAAGCCCCCACACTTTCTTCAATCTCTGAGGTCACACAGTAGGGTTTGCTGTAAACGCAATTGGTAGTAACAAATAAAATTTTAAAATCCTGACTGAATAATTTGATTAAGTTTGAAGTGGTATAGCGCTGCAGCGCAGCTTGCCGTGCTTACAGAATATCGGAATGTATTCCTGAGGAGGCGTATAACGTTAGACCTACAATTTTGACTTAGTCTGAGCTATTATACGAAGAGAGGCGAAAGACACCTCGTGCCCAATCCAAGCGACGGGGGTCGCGGCGGCGGCGGATGGAGGCTCTCTCGCTGGCAGTAACATTGATGAAGTCTACAGCCAGAGTGGAATTACCGAGCGACGCTGCGATATAAACGGAGCATCTGTCACCCCCCCCCCCCCCCCCACCCCTTTTCCCCTATAGGCCTCTTCTTATCGCTACTACGCCACTTCCACCCTCCTCTGCGAGGGAGCCCCGCCACTGCCGCCACGTCCAAATTGGCCACACAGTTGCGGCGGCGACGGCGGCTGCCCCCCGCGTCCTTCGCGGAGCCCTTGGGAAAGTACCTGTTTTGTTAGGCAAGGCGGCGGTCGAGCCGGCCGAGGAGGCTTAAGGGCCTCGAATATAATGCCCCTCTGGCCTGGCCCTCAGCGCATTCGCCTTTGTTGCGCGCAATTACGCACCCCTGCGATCTGGATGTGGCGCGCTCTTTTCCCTGGGTATTGACTGAGGTCCCCCCCCCCTCCCCCTTCCCCCCCAGCTACACTTGATCTTCGATTGTGCGCACGCTGTTCGCTGTTGGGAAACATCCTAATCGTGTGTCCCAGGTATGTGTCCGCGACCTGCTGTTTTCACTGATGTGGGGTTTTAGCGCGGGCGATTTGTATGCCTATACCTTATACACAGGTAAACACTATTGCTTTTATACTTATTGTTACTGTAAAAATGTTTCCTGATTAATTTCCTCTCTAGTTTTCACGAGGGAGCACCATGATGATAGCAAATTTACCAAAAATATCGGAAACTTGGGTATTGTTTACCCTGTTATTGCACAGGCAAAAGTCAACTGCTTAGCAAGGCCTCAGTAATGAAAAATTGGCTTTTAAAAAAAATGCTTTGAGGCTTTTTAGTGCGTTTTGTTTCGTGTTCTAAATATCGGTATACGTTATACTATTCTTAACACTTTACACTACTCCAAACATTACGTCATCACTGTTATTTAGATAGTGTGACGTCACATTCTATATAATGTGAATTGTGTCACATTATTTAGAATATTATGTCACATTCGTTTTCACGTGACATAGGTACGCCTCTTACACTGTAAAAAGCTTGCGAACTAAATACTTTGAAACGTTACGAACAATTTTCGTTCTTTGTATTGCAAAGAAATTGTTCGTATTGCAAAGCGATTGTTTGTGAGGCTAGACGGGTCTTACGAACAATCGGTTTGCATTACGAACTATTTGTTCGTAAGCTTACGAACAATTAGTTCGTAATACAACGCTTCAAAATCCTTCGTAAGCTACGAACGTTTTGGTTTGCATTACGAACCTATAGCTCGTAAGCAATTTACAGTGTATGCACTGAGCCCTTGAGGGCAGAGCGGTGCAAACGGTATGTCACGTTCTAAAGAATGTGACATGATATTCTAAATAATGTGACACAATTCACATTTTATAGAATGTGACGTCACGGTATCTGAATATCAGTGATGTGTTTATAAGAACGCGTAATATGTTATGCGCAGGCACTTACAGAAGCACAATCATACACGAAATAATATTGTTAAAATGTCTACTTAAAAGTATACGTCAAAGTTTCGTTCAAGGGAAAGAAACATTCTTTTTTGAAGTGTTTTTTTTTTTCATGTGAAATAATGAGAATCACATTGACTTCTGATTGATTTTACACCTTACCGAGCGTTACCTGGTGGTCTGAATGTGCACTCCAATTCTTTTGATTTAGGGCAGGGAATGGCATGTATATTTCCTTTAACACATTGTAGGCGATTGCAGGCGGCGATGGCATCTCTGCCTGATTCACAGTTTCAGTTGAGCAGTTGGAGCGAATTTATGATATCCCCTCGCCCTTCTCCTCTCTCATCCTCTCGGCCGTTGGTAACTGCACTGCCCGTCGCGGTAAAAGGCTTTCCAGGCCTAAAAATATTTGACGTGAACGAGCAAAGTTTCAATGGGGCATTCAGCAGTGAGGCGAAAATTTGTTGAGTTTGCGGCGAGGCCGGCGTTTCCGGAGTGGCTCGGTGGCGCTGCCGGGCCGTGCTCGATAGGGCTGACCGGGCTGACACTGGAGCTCCGTCTTACATGCCCTTTATCTCTTTCTCTTTCCGTCTCGACTTCTTCCTCTTCTCTAGCACGCCCAGATACCACCGAGGCGCTGCACTTGCATGCCGCCGCTGCTACTGATGTTATTTTCCTCGGCGAAATGGATGCAGTTCCAATCACAGTGCTCCCCGTTCGCCGCGCACGAGTGAGCTGACCGCTCGCTGACCGCGCGCTTCACCGCAGGCTGGCTCTAGCCGCGCGAGCGTATATAGGAGAGGGAAGACATGCAGACTTATCGGGGACACTGGCAAAATAGAAATTACCACCTTTTAATGGGGAGCTTATGATGGAGGCACTTTGCAGCTGTACCTCAAATTGAGCACTTTGAGATTGGGAAGAAAACTACTGAAATATGCTTTTAAAAATGTATTACTGTTGTACCATTTAACGTCTTTCTTGAAGGCACGCACGAAAGATGAGGATACCCGCTAGGGGTGGAGAGCTTGATACCTCACCTCGCGCACCTGACCTGGTCACCGAGAGGTTGGGGGTCGGTGCTGCGCTAGGGTGGACGCGCCGCCGCCGCCCCGCGGCCCCCGCCCCAGCTGCCGGCTCGGGCACCGGCCGCTGCGCCCCGCTCAGTG
Source organism: Frankliniella occidentalis (assembly GCF_000697945.3). NCBI lineage: Eukaryota > Metazoa > Arthropoda > Insecta > Thysanoptera > Thripidae > Frankliniella > Frankliniella occidentalis. The sequence continues at coordinate 402,882 of NW_026267280.1, read as the reverse complement.
TGGCTGGCGGCGCCGGCGCGAGCGGACCGCGGCGGGGTGATGCACGGGCCGAGCAGAGCGCGAGATTCGAGCTGCGGCCGGGACACGTGCGAGTGTCGGCGGGACACCCGCGTAGGTCCCGCGGGCTGAGCGCGCGAGAGTCGGGCTGTGACACTTGTGACACTTGTTTGCGGGTGTCGTGTGCGTGCGCGTGTTGGCGGGACGCTCGTGTGGACCCCGCGAAGGGATGGTGTCCCTGTGAGCGTGAGCGTGCACCGGGTGCGCCGGCGCACCTTGTAGTGGCGCAGACCGCACTCACGTGGTCTATCCGAGGCGAATAACTTGAACTAGAGGTTTGTCCTCGAAGCACAGAGTACGCGCCGCAAATCCAAAAAGCGACCTTGCTACAGTTGCAACAGAGACAAGGATACTTAATTTGACATTCAAATTCCGGCAAGGCTGGTATATGTTCGTACTTGTAATAATTGCGATTTTGAAGTTATTGTGTATTTAATCACCCATGCAACTATGCGAATCTTTGCCACTGACAATAGCGGGAATGTTTAATATTGGATTTGCATAGCAGTAACGCACAAGTTCATTAGCTGGATACCGCGATAATAATAGGCCTAAGACTAATTCAACAAGCATCAAATTCTCAAGAACCTTCACCTGAGTGCTTAGTTTTCTGGGTGGGTACGTCTTCTGCAAGATCAGATTCTGCGAGTGGTCGACAGCTCGTGTTGTCCTGTGTACAAGGCTTGACGTACTCCGAACGTACTCCGTGTACTCCAGATGTACTCCCTGAACTCCAAGCGTTCTACGGGTGAAATTTTGCAGTACTCCGGCTGTGCTACGGTTGTTCACCGACGTACTCCTATGTAATCCGGCTGTTCCCCGATGTACTCCGGCTTTACTTTGATGTACTCCGGCTGTACTCCATGTTCCCTGTGTACACCTAATGTCGAGTTGTCGACCCCTCGAGACTCCGTTAAGGTTACGTTTTAGATGTTTTAATTGAACCTTTTGCATAAGACGCGGAAATAATTTTTTTCATATTTTTCATTAAAACAAATAACGTC
>NW_026267280.1:399327-401697 GCF_000697945.3 Frankliniella occidentalis | reverse complement strand
CTCTCTCTCTCTCTCTCTCTCTCTCTCTCTCTCTCTCTCTCTCTCTCTCTCGTTATAGAGCGGGTTAGTGCCGCTGTTTCTGGGCACTTTTGGTTGATGGTTTTGTGCGGTTGCCGAGGGGGTTGGGCTCCCTCGCTTGCGGCCCCCTCCCCCTCCATGACGCCGCGCTCAGTTTGACTCTAAGTGGATTTGCTCCTCGCCCCCCGCGGTGAAGGCGGCTCTGGGTGGCGCGGCGCTGGTCTGTTGGTGGCCACGTCCGATGTATTACAAGTCAGTCTTCATAGAGGAGGAGTTACGAGCCGTGCCAATCCCTTGAGCCCCCAGCCCAGCATCGGCCGATATTCTATGCCAGCTCCTACATTGGTCTGAAAATAGTTGGTCCGACGTAAGTTAAGAACTGGCTCCCCTAGATTACAGCTTTCAATCTCTTAACTGTAAATAAGGTTGCCATCACACTCCCTGTAGATTTTCTTCACTCTACTTCCGCAATAAGTACAATAATTCGCGCAAGGATCACAGCCAAGTTCGGTGGTCTACCTGCTCATGATAAAGTTAACAGTTTTTATATTTTGAGAATATCGATTTGAATTTTCCCAGCGTAAATAGTTTAACTATATCAATCTTCTAAATTAACAGCATTGTAAAAGCCGTGTCACGTATTTCCTTCACTCTCGTGGAAATTTTTGATCGGGAACTGTTTTAGTGGTAGAAGGCAGAAAACGTTGTAGTGATGCGCAATTGGCCGTAAGCTATGAATAAAAATGTTCATAAGATTTTAGTGTGTCCCCCTTGAGTACATGCATGGGTGTACGAGTTAGTATACGCAAGTGATTTTTCCTCGTCTATCGTACCCACAAAAATAAAAGAATAATCAACGTCAGCCGACCTTTCCTCTCACCCGTCCGTCCTTACAGTTGGCAAAGTGCGCGGCATCAGGGAGCACATTTCTCTGTACGTTTGCTGCCCGCGGGTGGGCCGGGTCCAACCGGGCCCGCTTGGCGAGCGTCAAAGGCGAACGGGTCGTCCGTCATTGCGCTAGACTGCGAGCCTATACCGACGGCCGAGCCGGCGGCCGGTGTCGGGCGGGGATGCGCCGGCGACACCCCAGGGGGGAGTCACCGACCGCGGGGAACCGCAGAGCGGACACTTGTTGACAACGCTGTGGCAAAACTTAAGTTTCGTACACTTTAGCCAGCGGTTACGCACGGCGTCCTGGCCAGTTGCTTTTCTTGTTTTTGCTTTCCCACCGGACGGGCCAGGCCGCGCTAGGCCACGGTGCCCCAGGCGTTGGCTGGACCATTTCCCCACCTGCTCGGCCCGTCCCGGCCCGGCCCCACATAATAGCTTGACGGCTTCATAGCGAGGAACCACCCCGGCACACGGCCAACGGAAATTTTCTTTAGACAAATTCGCGCAGATCGTTTATTTTAGACGCACTGTTGACCTATCGTGAAGGGATGCACTGCTATCTAGGAAGTGAGAGGCTGCACACGCTCGGCTTTTTAAAGAGTTTAAAGTTACGAAAGCTTCTAGCCATGATTTGTTCATTTTTATTTCTTCTCAAAAAAAGTTTTCGCAATCGTCCTCTCTAAAAATTAACAGTATCAACGAGAAAGATTTTTATAGTAATTAATTTTGTCCGATGATGTGTGTTATTGTCCGAGTTCAAAAAATGTCGGCAGTGGACTGAGAGTGTGGCTAAGCCTTCATTGAACTGACACCATTCTGTTTACTAGCTGTGCACGAGTATGTTCACCGCAATACACTTTGTCGTCATTGAGTGAAAAGAACGATGTATGCGGTGGCCATTAAATCTCCGGCGATCCCAAGGCGCTGGGTGTAACAATGTTATCCGCTGACCGAGTGATATTTCAAAGATAATTGCGACCCGTGCCTGTGGGACCCAGCCCGGCCGGGCCCGGCGCCCCGGGGTCAGCGTCACACACAGGCCGGCGGGGCTCCTCAGGGACGTCATAAGCACGCCGCCGTATTGAAAGTGGCACGCTTTCCGGTGCCAATTGCAATTGCGTCCAGAATATTACTGTGATAAAAAGGACAAATAAACCCTTGCTTTTAGTTTGTTTGTAAACAATGGTTAAAAGGAACGCGTTTCTTCTTGATGTGCCAAAAGTTTGATTTCATTTCATTCTTTTATATTGTGAATACCATTGAGTGGCTTTGGTGTTCATGAACGTGTCAGCTATGGCAGAGGGGAAGGGTGAGGAGGGGGCAGGCGAGCGAGCATGGACTTGGCTGTTTACTGGAGAAAGAGAGGGAAAGAGAGAGCCGGGGGCGAGCGGGGGTGCGCGAGAGCGCCAGAGCAGCGAAACGTCTGCGCAAAGCCTTTCGGCATGTTAACGAGTACGTACT
>NW_026267280.1:398182-398597 GCF_000697945.3 Frankliniella occidentalis | reverse complement strand
ACTCACTGCTAACCTGCAAACTAAAATGTTTGATAGCCACTTTACTAGGCATTAAAATCAGTTAATGCGTTACAATTTTCGTCTTTTCGAATTATGTTTTTTGCAAGCAAGGCAATTTTATTTTGTATTTTCCGAGAACAGAAACTGGTCAAATTTATGTCATTTGACATTTTCAAGCTCATTTTGAAGATCATTGTCACGTCTTCTTAGCAGATGACATCACTTTGACCTTCCTGTTCCTTGGGCTAAGTTGGCTAAGCCAGCAGGAGCTCGCGCTCAGGAACATCTCGTCTCTCATGGCGATCAACTTGCACATTTCGCACGTTCGCTTGTATGTGGTCGGTGAAACTACTACTCGCCTTGTAACTCGGCCTGAGCTGTAAAGTGTGTGATTCGCTACTGCGTCACGCGTCCC
>NW_026267280.1:395454-397913 GCF_000697945.3 Frankliniella occidentalis | reverse complement strand
GCGACTGGCGACCACAGGTCAACCGCATCACGGTGTCGCCACCATGGCCACCTTTACTCGCAGCGCGCTCACCGGACCTGCCGCGCCGCTGTGCCTCGCGTCCAGTCGGCTGGAAAGTAATGCGAACAAAGCGCAACTCATTCAAGATGTTGTGCATCCCCCACCCCACCCCATCCCCGCCTGCACCCCTACCTCTCCAGCCCCCAAGACCCGACCCTCGTCTTGCCCCTTGCTATCGGCTTATGCATATCACGGGAAGTGCCCATCAGTCAGGCGGTCGTAGAGAAGGGGGGAGTGTAAAAAAAAGTCTTTTGAAGGATATCGTAGACGATTTATCTGCGGTATTTTTTTTCCGCGGCTCCGGTGGATATTTGAAAGCAGTAAGCAACGCGAACTTGACGCGGCGAGCTCTCGTGCACACCGCTGGTGGGTGGGGTGAATGTGTTAGAAAGAGAGAGCATGGGCGAGTGAGCGAGCGTAGCTTGGGACGAACCGGCTGGATTCAGGATACAAATAGGGCCCCTAAAGGACGCGTCTCGCCCCTCAGGGTGGCTGGTTTAAGGAAGAGACGCGTAGCCTAGCCCTAGCTGTGATTAGGCGCTAAACCGCTCGTGCTTGGGCCGTTGATTTTCACACACATATATCTATATTCTCCTGCGGTCAGGTTTCCTCTTCGAAAAATGTATGAGGTAAATTTACTGTTCGAGAATTTTGAACGTCGCAATCTTTGAGTTGGTTATTATCAATTGAGTTTGAATGTTCACTACAATCTAGTTAAAGTTTTCATTCTAGCTGGAGGAATCGTAACCAATTACAAGGGCTCAATTTAATATGAACTCAAGTTCGTTTCGTTAAGTTTAAACGAGGAAAATAATCGAACTGCACGAGGAAGTGGTGTCAGAAATTTTCGATATTTCCGATTAGGGGACAATATTCCTTACTCTATGATTCCTTTTTGGGTCGAATGCGGATCGCGCACTCAGGTGAAGTGTTTCTGATCGGGAGTTGAGTATCTGAGCTGGTGTCATGATGACCGTGATGATGACCCTCCGGGGCTTTAGGGGTGTCGCACTGTCGCGGTGAGGAGGCCGCGCGCAGAGCCATGGCGCCGCCGTGATGTCTGCCGATTACCACCACGGCCTGCACCACCACCACCAGCACCTCCACCACCACTGCTACCATGACGAGGACAGCGACCAGCATGGAGCCGTGCGCTCCGACAGCCTGCTGCTTCGCGGCGATGACTCCGGCGTGGCCACCAGTCAGGAGCTGCCCTCCGAGTTGCCCTCCGAACTGCCGTCCTGCGCGGGTGACTGCGAGGAGGACACGGCGGCCGCCCTGGCGCGGCTGCCCACGGAGGCGGTGCAGTGGGTCATTACCACGGGCAGGTCCCGAGCCGGCGAGGGCCGCGGCGCTGGTGGCCGCCGCGGGGGCGACCGTCACCACGAGCGCGACCCGGACGGCACCATCCGCCAGCACTACTACCCGGAGGGCGGCTGGGGCTGGGTCGTGCTGCTGTGCGCCGTGCTCGTGCAGGTGCTCACCCACGGCCTACACGTGGCCGTCGGGGTCCTCGGCCCGGAGGTGCTGCGCCGCTTCCCCCAGACGTCGGAGCTGGACACAGGTGAGCCCGCGTTCCCTGCCTGCGAGCGTGCGTGTCCGTAAGGACAGCCTCGGGGAGTGCCGACGTCCACATTCTTGTGGAGTTAAAAGGCTTCTTCCGCTACTAATAGTGGAGGCAGGTGGTCCAGGCGACTCACCGCCGCTGACCTACATCTGACATTCAAGGTGTAAACCGAGGCATATATGTACCCATACGATCACCTGGTGGGCAGGACGGGATACCAACACAACCCCTGGCCTCAACCAGAAGAAAACAAATTAACAGAGACACATTTTTCTTACTCTCGAACAACTATGGACCAAATGAATGCGTGAATAGTATACTGGACTATAGGACTCCACGTTTGCCGTGAGGAGGATGTCGTGGACCAACTCTCACACTCACACGCATGCTCACGTGAAGGTGTGGGTATCTGTCGGACCAATCTGCTCCACGCATCCATTACTATTATTATGATTTCCTCGGCGTGTTGCCACACGCACACTCACACACACACACACACATACGTGACAACCGAATACAAATGGCGGGGAACGCGCGAATGCAGAGGCCAACAACAACATGGGGGGACATAATTAGAAAGAACCTCAGGAATAACAAACTACACAAGACAAGATCAAACAATAAACATGCATGCATAGACGTAGCCGCAGAGTGTATGGTTTCAGTGATATTAGGTTCCAAATTGTGTTATGAACACTGTTCCTGCGGTATGACCACTATGTGCTCATGCTCCCATGTTAAATCGTTGGAGGGACCAAAAATTAGCCGCAGAGATCGTGGTAAGTGTGGATTCAGAGTTCACGAAACGCAAGCGTTATTTTCACGCCAGGCG
>NW_026267280.1:393765-394359 GCF_000697945.3 Frankliniella occidentalis | reverse complement strand
CTCGCTCTCGCCCGCTCGCTTCCGCCTTGCAGCCGCTCCGCGACGTGGTGTCAAAGAGAGACAAGTTTTTTTCCCAGCGTTTCCCACACGCGGCGTGGAACAATGGCGAGCGGCAGATCGATTTGTAAGGGACTCCAGTCGCACACGAAGCGTTCAGAGACGTCCCACGTACTGCGGGCCGCAGCGGCCGCCGCGGAGGAGGGGGGGGGGCGAGGAAGGCAAAGTGTTGCCCGGACGTGTTTCTTGTAGTGCAATAGGTCCGTGGACGCACCCACCATATCCCGATCGAGTTGATCGCGTCTCTAGGGAAACCTAATTGGGCTAATGTAGGCAATCTGTCTGCCCCTGCGCAGCACCGCCCTCCTGTCCTCTGGCTCGGCGCGGCTCCTCGTTTGTGCTCCTGGACGTCAGGCAGGATGCCGCAACGCCTACCGCCACTTGACCCCTCCCTCCCCCCCCTTTCTTTCCTCTCTCTCGCGGTTCCTGCGCCCCCCGCACACTCAGGGGGAAGGAGGGGAAGGCGGGTCGCGGGATGATGAAACTCATATTAGACCCAGTTAAAAACTTTGGTGACGTTGGCGTTGGTCGCGGCCC
>NW_026267280.1:389161-393480 GCF_000697945.3 Frankliniella occidentalis | reverse complement strand
GCTGCACAAGAGGATCCCAAGTAAGTTCACAATCTCCTCGTATCACGGCCCGCCAACTCCTCCGGTGCAAAGAAGTGTCCTGGACCCGGGCGCGGGCCCTTGGCCTTTGGCCTCCAACCGCGCTGACGGGCGGGTGCAGCGGCGTTGCAAGAGGGGCTGTCCAGGCCACGCGGTCTCTGTTGTCTTTGTCGTAGCTCGCGGTGTTCTCGTCTCTCACGACAGCCGAAAGGTCTCTAACTTTACCTTACGGAAACGTGTCAATGCCGCAAAACTCGAATAATTGGGTTGTGTCGGCGGCGGTAAGCTACCTTTGAGTAAATCCGCACTCCGAGCTCTAGTCCCAGGTGTCGGACGACCTGGTGGTAGATGTGGCTTATCTAAAGGTATTTATATGCGCTGGAACGCAGGAATGCACTCGTAAAGTGCAACGACGGGGTCCATTGTAACGTCCCCCTCCTGGTCCACCCCTTCGTTCGCTTATTTCCGGCCTACTCCCCTCTACCTCTCCCCCCCCCCCTTCCCGCGGCCGTACAGGGGTGGCCGGGCCCTCCGCGTGTTAACAGCCGGGGCGGTGAACAATTAGAAAGTAATTGCCCGCTTGTAATTGCCGCTGTGCTTGTGCGCGTGTGTGCGTTCACGAGTGTGGGAAATGTCAAATCTGTGTTTGTGTGCGGTTGTTAAGACCCGAGCCAAGACCATTATGGCGGGGGCATTCGCGCCGCAAACTCAAAGGGGTTGGACCGCGTCCCCAACACTATCGTTTCGTTATCTCCAACGCACCAAGTCGTCAGTGACGTCAGTACCATCTCCGCCCCAACTCTCCTCTCCCCACATCTCTTTCTTCTCTTGATTGACGTTGGGTATTAGTTTGCACACATCCCTTACTTTTGCCGTATTTTCGCTACACCCCCCACCTCCCCCACCCCCGACCGTTCCTGGGGGTAAACAACCACTCCCCAATCGCCTCCGCCCCCTGGACCCACCCCCATCCGGCAGCAGAAGGGTTGCAGTTTCGGGGAGTAAAACTAGTGGAGTAAGAAACGGCGGCGGCACCAGAGGGAGAGGGTCGGGGTCATCGGCAAGCCAGACAACTGTACACTGTCCGGAAAAGAGAGCTGTGGGCGTATCTCCTGTTGGGAACGGTGCGCTTAGTTACGTAAATACTAAACATGCTTGTTTGTAGTACATTTAGCCCAGCGAGAAGTTACTGTACCTCAAAAACTGCAAAATTAGGCGATTAGGCGCCCCGTTTTCAATACGTAAAAGTTCTAAAAATTGTGTTTACTGACTCTTATTTTACCCAAGATGGGCAGTACATTACACCGGTTGGAAAAAAAAACGCACAAAATGTTGGCTCTAGCCTAGACCAATAACAGCTTCTGCTCACACAAACAAGAAAACAAACGTCAGGTTCTGGGAAAGGTTCTCAGTGTGTCAAACAAGTCATTTTAACCAATATTTTGGTCTGCCTGTCTGTTTGCTAACAAATCATTCATTGGTATATTAGAAAAATGCTTATGGAGCGCGTCTCTCTAAGTGCTCCTCTCGGCTCCTCCTATAGATGTTTGGGTACGGTGCGGTGTTCGCAGTAATTCCGTCGGCTTCGGCTTCTCTATCCCGGAGCCTACTGTACTACTGCATTAGACAGGATGCCCCACCCCCTCCACTCTCACTTTCCTCTTCCTCCCCAACCCCCTTTCTCTTCTGCTCCACCAATAAAGGGAATCGCGTGATAATGAAATATCTCTGGTAGATTTTATTATTCCCAATCCGGACGTGGTTCCTGTGTAACTCAGGCTGACCGGGCGAGTTGGGAGCGAGCAGGGGTGAGGAGGTGGTATGGGAGGTTGGTGGGGAGCGTGCTTTTAGCCGATTTAAAAATGGCGCCAAAAGTAAAAGTCTATCGCTCGAAGTGCAGCACCAAACTGGATGCACCCCCAACCCCAATCTCCCCTCTGCTCTGCTATTGCTTGTCGTAAAATACCGAGTTATCGGTGTGTTTGTGTGTGTGTGTGTGTTTGTTGGGGGTGGCGAGTGCGCGTTGCGCGTCCAACGAGTCCACTGCACTGCCAGCTCCACGGAGTCTCTCTCCGTCCCTGCTAGATCACCTAGCGCCCCCTCGCCGCGCTGCTGTCTTCCGCCATCGACCGGCCCGGCTGCGCACATAATACCCCTTTTTCTCTCCAAGTCACCATTCCTCCGATAATTGCGAGCTGATTCTGCAGGCTGGCGGCATCCCCCTCGGCGGCGGCACCTGCTGTCCCTGGGGGAGGGAGGAGGAGGGGGCAAGGACCGACCGTGGTTGTAGGAGTGGCGTGGCGCGTCTGGAAGTTTTCACGACTTATCACTCATTCCCTAATATTGTTTTAAGTTAGGAGCCGAGGGTTATTAGCCGTACAACTGTCACGTATAAGTAGCTGCCTATAAAAGCTGCCGTGGGCGAGAAATTGGCGGACGAAACCTTTCCGCTATGCCTTCCCGCTCGTAGTGTAGTTTTAAGGAAACGCTTCCGCACTTGCAGTATTTATCAGAAAAGTCTTCGGAAATGTAACAACTCCACATGAAACAGCTGGTTGCGTTCGTGCTGGCCGCGGTCCCGCGGTCCTTACTCGGAGGGGCTTTAATCACACCCCAGACCCGCCAGCCCCTCCGCGCCGCCGCGCAGGTCGCAACAGATGGGAGCAGCCCGGTGTTTGCGTGACTGCCGCCAGTCAAGTCTGACACAGAGAGAGAGAGAGAGAGAGAGAGAGAGAGAGAGAGCGCCAGAATGGGGCGTCATATGCGCGGTCGGGGTGGTGGCGAATCGTGTAGGGTCCTTTCAGGTCCTGTCCTAGGCCCGGGCCGGGCGGTCCTTCGTGGCGTTAACATTAGAGCCTTACGGGTGAGCGGTCGGAGCGTCACTTCCTGATGAGCTGTGAGCTCTGAGCACACTTGGCCGGCCGCGACACGTGGAGCAGCTCGGTGACATGCACGTTCTTGGAGGGGTGCGTTTGGCAAGGAGGTTAAGGTTAAATTGACGACCTCCTCATCGCATCGCACAGCGACAGCAATTCGGTAGAAAACAGTAAACGCCGTCAATGTCACCGTAGAGCAGTAGTACATGAATGGTGGGTAGAGGTATTATGAATATGGCACACCAGCAAGCGCGTTTTCACGCGTAGATTGCGCTGCTAAACGAGGGAAGCTGTAAATGAAAAAACTTTTACCATCTGTCAATATTATTTTAAATTGAATTCCTTCCCACGCGAAAATAAATACCAAGGTCGGGACGGGGTGATAGTGTGAGAAACACATTAATAACCGGCTCCAGGAATTTAAACTGTTCCAATGGTGTCTATTGGACTAACAGGCAGTTTGACAAGTGGCTTGGTAAGCAGCTCGTTGAGCATAAAGGGAGCGCTCACGTGGTGAGTGGTGTGGTGGGCGTGGGCGGTGACCACTGCGCGCCGCCTCAGCCTTGGTCATCACTCTCGTGTGCGTTTCCACCCGCAAGAGCGCTGCTCACCGGCGGGGGGGATTGGCGGAGGTTTAGCGGCGGGTGTTGAACCCGCGTCAGGCTGTCACTCAGCTGGGGCGAGTTTTATTTTATTTTTGAGCGGAGGGTACTATATGGTATGACACGATAGGGCCGCCACGGCGGTGGCGTCCGTGGCCGTGGCGGTGATGGGGAGGGATTCGAGTTCGTTGGCATCGCGGCGCGGGTGGCAGCCGTAAGCAGTGTGGCGAGGATGGGGGGGGGGGGGGGGCTACTAAACTGTGAAGCCTCGACTGGACTGTAACTCTGCCGCATCAGCCTATCACAGAGCTCTTATAACGCAGTAAAGGCGGTATCGCTTGGGGGAGGGGGTGGCGGGGCTGAAGGGGTGCTAAATAGGTGCGCGTCGCTCGAGAGTCTGCAGACCTCAGACCGTATAATAAGGCAGGGAATAAGAAGAACGGGGCCATCGAAACCTTCACCAGAGACCGAAATTCAACCAAAATATGAAAGTATGCAGGCGGAAACGTGATCGATCAACGAAATTGTATACACACGTCAAAATATGAAAGTGATTTTCTCAATACTTTTTCGGTGTGGGTCTCTTCCCTTTTGGGCCTCTCCCTACCCCCTTAACAATTTATGAACGTCGACCTTCGTATTACAAATCTATTCTGTGCTGTCATATAACGAACAAAATTTGTTCGTCTTAAGAATCAACTCGTTATGAAGATAAAGAAATTCTTTCGTATTACGAACGATTAGTCGATTAGTAATTCTATGTAATAATTAAACCTAAGTAATCCTTAGTGATATGTTACTAAATGACATACTGGTCAGTCGT
>NW_026267280.1:386930-388507 GCF_000697945.3 Frankliniella occidentalis | reverse complement strand
CGGACACGCTGAGGAAGAGAAGAGAGGGGTGGTGGGGTGGAGAGGAACAGGAGATAAATTTTCAGATCATTGGGTTTCAAAAGCATCTCCCCGATGTCGGGGCGCCGTCCCCGCCGCTGCCTCGCAACATCGGCAGCTAGAAAAAACCGAGCCGAACATCCTCTGCATACATATATGACTGTTGCCACACATATTTCGGGCCCGTGTCGCTTTCGTCGCTGCGCTGTACCGGGCCGGCCTGGTGACGCGCTTGGGACCAGACGATGTGATGATCATGTCGGACCGGGTACACCCGTGGGCGCCCGGGTGCTGCAGACCAAGTGGTAATGGGACTATTCTGCCCCGCACCCCTCCTCCCTCTACAACCCCCCGCAGCGCAGCGCTCATCAGGTTCACGGTCTTTATTGCTAATAACACCTATTTCCCCGCACGGTGACAGCAGCGCCCAGCGGGAGGGAGGAGTGAGGAGGAGGCGTCAGAGGGAGAGCTTGGGAGGAGGGGGGAGGAGCCCCAGTGGAGCACTCCTAGCAGCTGCGGCACCTGCTCCTAGACCAAGACCAATGACGGATATTTTAATAATTTGTACAACAACCCGTTGATACGTGCGAGCTGTCCTCTGTGCTGACTCGCTGACTTGCATTAACTTGCGCTTAAGGCTATTGGACTACAGGCATGCCTGCGTGCTGCAAAATAGAATCGTATAGTTCGTCTGTCGTGCAGCTGTCAACAACAAGATCCAGATTTAGTTTATCGGTGCGAAAATGAGAAAATAGCTCGGACAATAGATTATATCGACCCACTAGCCTACTACTGGGACGATAGTAAAGAGCGATAGTCCTTGGCCTCTGGCTGACAACAAATGCATCACTATTAGCCTATCACCGTATAGCACCTACGCTTGGTTGAAAAAAGATGAAAGATAATTTCAGTACTATGTGAGACACTTTGATGTGACTATGATGTGCACGGCCGCTGGCCGCTCTGACGTCTCACCCACATCTGTCCGACCCGAGCCGAACACCTCCTCGCCTCGCCACAGACGAGGAGGGAGTTACGGGGCGCGCGCGATGAAAGTGGAATCGAACGAATGAGACTGGCTGAGTTATAATGGTGGGGCGAGTGCCGCCGCGGGCGGGGCGGGCCGGGCCGGGCCGGGCCGTGGGGACAACATCTCGTATTTCGTTCCGTCCGAATTTTACTCTGATGTCGGTGTTCGGGGCGGTGCAAAGGGACAGGGAGAGAGAGAGAGAGAGAGAGTGTGTATTGCAAGCAGCAGCAATGATGAAGATCTGTTGTTTTGTTGTTGTTGTTTTCTGAGTTTTACAGAGTTTGATCCCTTTCAAAGGAGCCGCCCTGCACTGAGAGGAGGGCGTGGTGAGGTGTGGTGAGATGTGGCGCGGGGCAGGGCAGGCCGGGCCAGCAAACAACCCTATGAATAACTGAGGACCGCCCTTGCCTCATAAAGTCATCCTCATACGTCGCCCTGTCGAACTTGGAATCGAAACGAGCGAAATAACGAATCGAATGATTCCTGAACGTCGTGAATGTATGTTTTCTCGATGCCTCAGGGCTCGCAG
>NW_026267280.1:384292-385820 GCF_000697945.3 Frankliniella occidentalis | reverse complement strand
CGGCCGGCGGGCGTGGCGTGAGGGGGTCGTGCCTCCGCCGCCGCGAGCTTTGGTGCAAGTCTTGTCGCGTATTAGTTTTATTCTTTTTGTACGCATCAGGTGCCAACTATGTAACATAAAAAGTTATGTTACTTCACTCTGAGAGGTTTCTATACTTCAGCAGTGCGCACTGTGCGTCAAATAAGTGTCCTTACAAAAAATCTTTCAGACTTAGGACCTACTCTCTAGATTTTTGCGTTCAATCATCATACTTCTTGACTTTTTTGGACTATTTTGCCCCCGTTAATTGTCTGCTGAGAAGGGGGGGGGGGCTAAGGAGGTCGCGACACTCGGCCCCAAGCGACGACTCGGACGCACATCCCAGTTGTGAGGAAGGGGTGGGTTGTTTCCTGGCGGAAGTCGCTAAAAGACCCCTCCCCACCCCCCATCTCCCCTGTTTCTCTCTCACCCTTTTCCTCGACCCATGGCCCCCCGGCGTTTGTCCGCGAGGCGGCAGCAGAGCAGAGGCAGGTCCCTGCAAGCGCGCGGTGTTCATGGTGGTGGGTGAAAGAGGACCGCTGGCTGATTTCATTTAGATAAATTCATTCGGATTGGCTGGTCCTCGTGTCCCTCCCCACATCTTTCCGCTGCTCAGGTTCATCCCCTCTGTGTGTGTGTGTGTAAGGGGGGGGGGCTGTCCGTAGTGGCCCTGCTGTCGCCCCGTCATGAGTCTCGTAGACTTGTCCCGCTGCCTTCCAGGGTTTTACTGCAGTCCGTCTGGTGGATTAGTGAGGGGCGGTGGACGGACCGTCCCTCGGACTGTCCGCCCGACACTCAGCGCCGTCAGTGCTTCTCTAATAACCGTAAAGCTCCCCCAGTGAGGCGCCCGACCGATGCAGGCCGCACTGACCGCATGTCAGCCGAGCATATAGCTGCCGGAACTACACGATGACACTCGCGGGGAAAAGCGCGGGGGTTTCCCCACGATTCCCGCCGTTTTTTGTGGAAGCATTTTGACATCTTGTTATGGGAACACGTGAACATTGACGTGCTCTTGAAAAGCACCGAGAACAGTGCACGGTAGAAAGAACATCCTGGAATTCAAGTAGATTCCTTGAAAACTGTCTTGAAAACTAAGTAGATCGCTTCAAATTCAAGATGTCATTTTTACCGTGTGAAACAGAACGCGAACACATTGCACAGGTATAACCTTGCAAAAGGCTTTGGTATTTTGCTTTTCCAGGTTTTAACTGTGTTAGCTGACCGTAGTTGTTACATCCTTCACTGTCGTTTTCGCCCTGCCCCGTGAGAAGGAGCACGAGGAGGAGCAGTGCCGGGTGCACACGAGCCTCCCACTTATTGCGGGCGGTGTACCGAGAGACACACATTGTGTATAATGTAATTAAACGCCACAATGCTCCATACATCGCTTTGTGTCGGGACAATCGGCTTGTTATTGAACGGCCTTGTAACAATGCAAGAGTCGTGATAAAGCCTTCTAAGGACCGCCCAGAGCAAATGTCGAGCAGCACGATAGAAAAACCTAAAT
>NW_026267280.1:381094-383807 GCF_000697945.3 Frankliniella occidentalis | reverse complement strand
AACCTTGAATTTATTTTCGCCAGGTGTGGGTGTGGGCATGACGCGGGACTGCTCGACGCTCATGGTGGCGCAGTACTTCAAACGACGACGCGAGTTCGTGGAGATCTTCATCGTGTCAGGCAGCGGGCTGGGTATCGCCGTCATGTCCGCCTTCATCAAAGGAGCCATCAGGTCAGGCTTCCAGCAGCAGCGGGTCAGCTGCTGGTGAGTAGTTGTGAGAGTGCGGGCCTACAACGCCTTCCTCTGTCCACAGCGCGATCGGCTGGCGGCTGGGGCTGCAGGCCGTCACGGGCGCCGTGTTCCTGTCCTTCTTCCTCGGCACCTTCTACCGATCCGCGTCGCTGTACCACCCGCAGCGCCGCGCCATCCTGCACCTCAAGAACCAGAAGCGCAAGATCAAGGACAAGAACAAGGTGGACGACCGGCCGCCCTTCTTTGACTTCAGCACGCTCCGCTCCAAGACCGTGCGCATCCTGCTCGTGTCCACCGGCATCAGCTCCTTCGGCATCAACACACCCATCTTCTACCTGGTAACAAAAGAAAAGAACATTTCCAAAGAATTTCGTTACACTTGAAGTATTTTAGGTTCTGAGTCTTACCACCTTGTTATTTTACCCCAGGCGCACCAGGCGGAGGAGGAGGGGCTGGGCGAGACGGTGGTGCTGCTGCAGACGTACCTGGGCCTGGCCTGGACGCTGGGCTGCGCCGCCTTCGGGCTGCTGGTCGTGCGCAACGACGTGGAGTGCCGCATCGCTCGCCAGTACCTGTGCCAGGCCGCCGTGTTCATGTGCGGGCTCAGCATGCTGGCGCTCACCGCCGTGCGCGGCTCCTACCACGGCTACGTGCTCTTCGCCTGGATCTACGGCATCTTCTGCGGCGGCTACCACTACTCCCTCAAGATGTACACGTACGAGCGCGTGCGGGCGCGCAACTTTGCGCGCACCTGGGGGTTCGTGCAGTGCAGCCAGGCCATCCCCATCGCCATCGGCGTGCCCATCTCGGGTGAGTGCGAGCGACCGCGGGGGGCCGGGTCTCACACACACATTTCCGCTGTCATGTTTCGTGATCCGATAAAGATCATGGGAGTGTCCTGGAAAAGTCAGAGGTTTAAAAAAACTCTGTTATTGAGTGGCTGTGGCTAACCCGGTTCGATTGCCTTCCCGCGCCTGGCGCCTGTCGGCCCGTGGATAGGCACTCCCGTCACTCAGACGCTCACCGCTCGGCTGCCTACCTGCGCCTAGCGCCTGTCGGCCAGTGAGTAGGCAGCCCCGCCACGCAGCCGCGCGCTGCTGCGCCACGTTTGCCTATGTCGCAGGCGCTCCAGCAGCCCGTATCAGAAAACACATTATTTATTTTTCCTTCCTTTTCAAGAAATCTGGCGCTGCCTCGAGGCTTGACGCTCCAATGTCTGTTCTCAGGCTACATCAACGTCGGGTGCGGCGGCAAGGCCGGGTACTACTTCAGCTCGACGTGCGTCCTGGCGGGCTCGCTGGCCCTCTTCTTCATCGACCTGCACCGGCGCAACCTGGCGCGGCACAAGCACACGCGCGCCAACGGCACCAAGCACCTGTGCGTGTCCGAGTCCTGTCCGCAGCGCAAGCGCCTCTCCTTCAGCCAGGAGCCTGACAACCACAACGCGGTAATACATTCCTTTCGCTGCTAGCACTGCCCTCGTTTCGGTTTTCACTTGCAACTTCAGGCAGTTCTGTTTTGCTCCCCTTGTCTAATCCTCTCACTCTAACCGCTACAGGACGGCATCGCCCACGGGGGTATGGGGCTGGTCGGCGCCTCGGCGCTCGTCATGGGCGTGGGCGGAACGGACCTGGGCCTGGGCCTGACGCCGCCTGGGGACGCGGCCGCGGACAAGCCCGAGCTCACCTGCATCTCGGAGGAAGGCATCGCGGACATGGACCTGCCGGACAACCTGCTGGACGACCTGGACTACATTGGCGACTGCATCACCTCCTGCAACAAGGTGGAGAACTACCTCATGCTGAGCGAGTTCGAGAACAACCTGATTGCCGAGGTGCCCGTCATCCTGGACCGCAAGGGCCGGCGGTGGTCGCTAGCGCGCCAGGGCGCCGCCGCCAAGGACGACTCGGCGCTGCCCAGCCGCGACCCCCGCGACCCCCGGGACGCCCACGACCCCCCGCACGACGAGGCGGCGTCGGGACAGCGGCGCGGCTCCAGGGAGCTTCCCCCGGTAGGCCCGGGGCCCGGCCGCGTGGCCTCGGGGGGCAAGTGGAGGCTCGTCGCTAACCCCAAGCGGGTCATCACCGTCATCGACGAGGCCTCCGTCTGAGCCAAGATCCTATGTGAACCTGTGTGAGTGCGCGCTTGTTTGTGTGAGAGAATGAGAGAGAGAGAGAGAGAGAGAGTGTGTGTGTGTGTCTGTGCGTTTCTGTCGCTGTTCATAACTTGAGACTTCTAGTCAAGACCGCATCCGGTGTGAGTCATTGCTTTTGACAGCGAGACTGTTCAGCTCGTGTCCGCATAGACATCGGGGTAAAATGTGGGACCCTATGGCCGTAATAATGCTCGAGACTTTTAAGTGTGACGGTGCTCACACATCTCCTCCGATAACCGTCGGCGGCAGCCCTGCCCTCCGTGGCCCTGCCCTCCGTGGCCCTGCCCTCCGTGGCCCTGCCGAGCCCATCTCGGGGATATGGCGCGGCCCTAGGTGCGTGTGCGTCAGGTGACAGACCAGTTTGTG
>NW_026267280.1:379316-380341 GCF_000697945.3 Frankliniella occidentalis | reverse complement strand
AGTAACGTCGAGGAGTCGTGTTAGACGTTGTACTCAGTGAATACTGTTTCTGCATGGCAAGTGCTGAAAGCAGACACACCTCGGCTCGCATGCTGCTGGGGCTGGGACAAGCCGCGAAAGCGTCCCCGAGGCTAGCTGTCGGGAGATCAGTCTCGGCGTCGCCCGCCGCGCCCCGCCGCGGCCCGGCAGGTCTTGCAGCGCCAACCAAATCTGCGAGGCGCGCAATGGAAATGGCCAAACTTCTTTCTCGGAAACGAGTTGAGCCAACCTCCTCCTCCGCATCCTGGCCTTCTCCTCCTCCGCGAGGGTTTATAGTGGCGTTGGGCCGGAGTGAGCAGCCTCTGCGGGTGAACCACCTCCTCGCCCCGGCCGGCGGGCGTGGCGTGAGGGGGTCGTGCCTCCGCCGCCGCGAGCTTTGGTGCAAGTCTTGTCGCGTATTAGTTTTATTCTTTTTGTACGCACCAGGTGCCAACTATGTAACATAAAAAGTTATGTTACTTCACTCTGAGAGGTTTCTATACTTCAGCAGTGCGCACTGTGCGTCAAATTAGTGTCCTTACAAAAAATCTTACAGACTTAGGACCTACTTTCTAGATTTTTGCGTTCAATCATCATACTTCTTGACTTTTTTGGACTATTTTGCCCCCGTTAATTGTCTGCTGAGCAGGGCTCCCATAATTTTAAGATGGGTTCACCCTAAAATGACTGTGACAATACAGTAATTATTCTACAATTCATGTCCCCCCTGTCTCCAACACACTTTGCCCGCCATACGCATCGTCGCTGGAAATTGGACGGGAAGTTTTGGTGGGACTGTGCAGACTGTTTTCTTGTATACGTGTGTCGGGGCGGGGCGGCCGGGGCTGGAGCGCAGCGGGGGTGGCCGCTTTGTCTCTGTCACTCTCAGACTTTCCCACCTCCGCGCCCTGCGCTCTCTCGCACCTGAATTTATTCGGCGCGAGGTAAACGCTGCGCACTGCGAGGCTGCGGGCCAGAGAAAGTAAGGGAGCAGCGCAGAGAAATAC
>NW_026267280.1:377656-379141 GCF_000697945.3 Frankliniella occidentalis | reverse complement strand
AAGTAGGTCAACGTCGGCGATGACCATCAGGACATGCACACTGCTATGCTTCCCTTTGACAAACGGGTCTCCCAGACGAAGGAGCAGCGAGGAGACGTATTTCCCCCGGGGGTGGGGGAGTATGGGAGAGGAAGTATATCTTCCGAAACGGCGTTTGGATCGCATTGCATGGGCCTCCATCGTTTGGCCCCATTTAGTTATGCATCGTTTGGGCTCGCCGAGCTTCCGGGTCGCATCAGGACCTTTCAGGACCTTCCAGGACCTTCCAGGACCTTCCAAGGCCTTTCACAGGATGTTCTTTGGATGCTGGGTGGAACATTCTCTTCACTGGGGAATCCACCGAAATGATCTCAAGAAAATGCAAAATCGTGTCGTGTTGTTTCGAAAAGTTTGATTTTCTACCACTTCCGATCTTCGGCATTACAGTTCAAATACTGTGTCACATCCGTTGTAATGTGGCACCGTTCTCAAATGGTACAATGCGACGTCACAGTGCTTGAATAACAGTTTTAGGGATGCTCCAAGGACTTTCAGGATGTCTAGAGGCCGTCTCAGTGCCTATCAGACGGGATGGGGACCCTGCGGCGCCGCAAAGCGTTCATTTTGGAGGAAAACGATTTTTCACTCAGATAAGCGTCAAGTCAATAAATGTCAAAGGAGACGGCATTGCTGAAGATTGGGAGGGGCGGAGAGCGTCCAAACGAGACTGGCGTCGAAGGGTCTCCCCGGTCTCTTCGCGACCGAGCGAATTGCTCAAACTAAATCAGAGAGAGAACAGCTAGGAAACGAAGAACACCATGATCTTTGGATCTCCTTTAACTTTATACCGGTGTTTCTTTGAATGCTCTTCGGTGCTTAGGGTTTGCGTTCTGTGTTCGCCCTGGACCCTGCGGCCTTTTGGATCACCCAAAAATTTCGTCCGTCATTCGCCGTTATGAAATTGCCAACTTCAGCCTGTGCTGTTCAAGCTCTCTTAGCGCCTTGTAGGTAGGCAACATCTTGCCGTCAGCGCATGCGTGTACAGCGGGGTGGCCTACCCGGAGTCTCACAGGCGCCGAGCTCCCGTACTTCGGTGAATAAATCGAAATGAAAACGGACGTACTTTCCGGACGACCCCTTAGCGAGCATACAATCATGCAACACAGGAGTGCATTCAAAGAAAATAATTGTGCGTGCTCTTCTGTAGTGGGCTATCAAATGCCAGTAAAAGCAGCAGAGATGGTTTGGGTCCATGCCACGACAGTAGCAGCGGCGAGGGGTGGGTGTGCCGAGGAGAAAGAGGGGAGTTGGAGGGTGCGGGTGGGGCGCCCCAGTGAACCAATACCCTCACGCTCACGCCACTAGCAAACCAACCGATTCTTCCGGAAGTGAATTTATCGGCCAACGGGTGCCCCCTTCGCATCGCGGGTGCGGGGGGAGGGGGGGGGGGGGGTTGCGGCGGCGGCCGTCTGTCCTGTCGGAAGCCAGCGGCAGCTTGTGCAAAGA
>NW_026267280.1:368345-369361 GCF_000697945.3 Frankliniella occidentalis | reverse complement strand
ACAATAATAAATAAAACTACAAAAATTTGATTAGGTAAGCAATTGAGTATAATTCATTTTCACAAATTTTATGCTGCACTCTTTCAAGTTAGCACACACACCTTATGGTTGAATGTAGAGATTATTCAACATTAGTCTTGCTGATCAGATCTGTTCACAGAGTGAGGAACCCGAGCTCCCTTTGGAGGGAGGGTTGCCACTGTAAGATATCCTGTGTGACCAGCAAGTGTTGGTGGAGCTTGACACGAGACTATCTTCACAGGATCTTTCCATTTAGTATTAGGACCAGAATCTTCAGGCTGGAAATATTCAAAATTTGAAAGTAAGATAGTTTGAATCTCCTCACTCTAATAAATTGTTCAGCAGAATGTATGGCCCAAACCTTAATATTTTCCAAGTCTATCACAGATACAGGTCTTGAAGTAATTTGGTATTCTTTAATTAGGACCTCCATGGTTGTTATTTCAATGAAACCAAGAATTCGCAACTGTTCGCAAGTTTTCTGCACTTGCTCAACACAGGGTGAAAATGAGCACAACCGCCCTCCTTAAAAAGAAAAGGTACACACATTAGCCAACAGTCCCATATAGAATTTCTGGCAATAGACTGACAATAGAGTATTGTTTCTTCTTTAACCTGCATCTTTCATTGCAATAACTGCATGAGGCACAGCTTCCCATGGGTGAGGAAGGTCAAGAAACACAGCATCAGCTTTCCCAGCAACATCTGATCCAAACCCATTTTGGCAAACATCTTGGTGGGCCACAGTAACAAAATCACCAATTCCATGTGATTCAAATTCATTTCGGGCCACATCAGCTCTCTGCTCATGAAAATCAAACGTGTATAAATGTCCATTTGGTTTGATGGCTCTAATAAGAGCATGAGAGAGGGAGCCACTTCCAGTTCCTACAAGAATTGAGCCAACAATAGTAAGACAAGTAATAAGCGTACTTAAAATGTGGTAGATAGAAACTTCAGCGGATATGGCGCGGCCCTAGGTGCGTGTGCGTCAG
>NW_026267280.1:366730-367571 GCF_000697945.3 Frankliniella occidentalis | reverse complement strand
CGCGGGCCGCCGTGTCGTTACGCGTAGGCCAGAATCCCTAATGTGTCAGTCCGCATATTCATAAAGCACGGCGGGCAGGGCCGAGGCAGGGCCACACTCGCACAAAACATTCCACAAGACTCACCGCGCGGCCCTTCGTTCTGCTTGCAGGCTGGTTGGGCGCGCTCTCTACGGCCGTGGCGCTGCTGGTGTCGCCGGTGACCATCGCGTTCTGCCGGCGCAAGTCCACCAGGGTGACGGCGGTGATGGGCGGGCTGGTGACGGCCCTGGGATGCCTCTTCACCTCCTTCGCCACCCAGTTCCACCAGCTCTTCTTTAGCTACGGGACCGTCATTGGTAAGCATATCTTATGGTTTTGTATGCCACTTGTAGAATTTGACCAGAATTTGCCAACTCTAAAGATTATAATAAGTATTTAAAAATTTCCTATGCAACTCCACAAAAAAGTAGCCTCTTTCCAGTTTCGTACCAACCCCAGAAATGGAGCTGAGGCTCGTGGGGTGTTCCGTTAACACCTAATAAATAAAATAAGAAACACGCATGATAGCGGTAAGAGGTTTTGCTCTCCTAGAAAAATGAAATTTTCGACCGATTGTCGGTCGTCGATATGCCGGACAGTCAACTGACAGTCGATCCCTAGTTTCATTTTACCTAAGTGTGAGAATTTTTTGTAAATTCTTCACGAAGGAAAAGAAAGCGTCAGATAGCAAATTGTCCATTTTCTTGAAACAAATATATGTTAGCTCAACCTTGAATTTATTTTCGCCAGGTGTGGGTGTGGGCATGACGCGGGACTGCTCGACGCTCATGGTGGCGCAGTACTTCAAACGACGACGCGAGT
>NW_026267280.1:358623-359255 GCF_000697945.3 Frankliniella occidentalis | reverse complement strand
TTGACTAATGCATGGAAAGCTGTTGGAACTTGCGGTTCAATGCCTTCTACTGCATTTGCAAAGGTATTATTCTCTATCTTTCTCTCCTTTCACTCCAAAATCGAGAAAATTACATTTCTGAGGGCCCATTTACGATCGTTTTGGCTTAGTTAATATAAATTCGATTTTATTTATGCGAAGGCGGTTTTGTCATTAATTTAAGGGGTTTTCGCGGAGAGGCATTTACGATCGTTTCCGCATGTTTCCGAGGTTAAGTAAAATTCTTGGCGCCGTCGCCATGTTTGTTTGGCATTTCCGCCATTCTCATTGGCTAGTTCGTACTTCGTGCCCTCGGCGGGATAAAATTTAAGGGTTTATTTTAACCAAGAGGCTAGCTTAAATTTTATTTTCCATCCCGATGGAAACGATTCTCACTAAGCGGGCCGTTTTTACTAACTAAGAATTTTATTTAAGCCAAGGATTGATCGTAAGTGCTACCATAAGAACCAATGCTACGGAAATTTCATATTAACTAAGAAAATCGATCGTAAATGGGCCCTGAACAAAGTTAATTCTTACTTTCAGAAACTGAATGAAGTTGCATCAAGTGACGCTTCCCCATTGTCAGACTTGTATTTTGCTGTTCTTGGGTT
>NW_026267280.1:354151-358573 GCF_000697945.3 Frankliniella occidentalis | reverse complement strand
CTGAACAAAGTTAATTCTTACTTTCAGAAACTGAATGAAGTTGCATCAAGTGACGCTTCCCCATTGTCAGACTTGTATTTTGCTGTTCTTGGGTTAAAAGCTCTTGGACAACGTCCATCAGATGTACCTAAAGTAGTCAAGAATATCCAGGGTGCTCTGAAAAAGGATGACAATGCCTTGAGGTAGGTTCTGAATATTTTAGTTAGTGTTGCTGTTAAAATATCCTGTTCTTAAAATTTTACCTGTGTATTGCAGTTTGGGATATGCGTTTCATGTTGCCGCTGCCATTGGTGCTGAGGGTCGTGCTATCTTTGATCGTATTCAAGATGCCATTGCTCAAGCAGATGAAGTTGATGGACGATTCCTTCAATTTGAAGGTGGATTAAGTATAACTGGTAAGCGTCTCTCAGTTGATGTCGTCAAATAAAATATTTCACTACTTGTTAATCTCTAAATCCCTTTTACCCTACAGCTCTTGTTGTCAGTGGGACTTTCAACTTGGCAGCAGCCCAAAATAAGGCTCCGCCAATTAACCATGAGCAAACTACTAAGTTTGCCAATTACTTCTTGAGTCGTCGGTCTGTACAGACAGCTAAAGGCATTTACAGCCTTTTGGATGTTCTCACTATTCTCAGTTCCAACAAGGTAAGATAAATAATTGTTAATCCATAATTCTTAATTTTTCAAAAATTTCCAGTACATTCTATTTAAATGGAGACTTACAACCAAGTGTTTCTTTCCCCTAGTTTTTACTTCCTGTTGCAATTAGCCTAGAAGGTACAAGTGCTGTATCCTCATCCAACCCAAAAGTGTTGCTGAAAGTTAGTGACGTTCTGGGCAAGCCAATTAGCTCTTCAGCCGTTGCAGTCATTGCTGAATCTGCCAAGGGTAGTGAGGATGTGGTAATTCTGTCCAAGAAAAAATTCGAAACTACTCAGGACAAGTAAGTAGATGATTCAAATTTAGACCTCATGAAATGTTGCTCTCTTGTGTCTTTCCTCTCATGAAACATAACTTACAGAACTGTATTTGCCCTCAATGTTTTTGAGGAGAAGCCAGCACCTGGGCAATACAGCCTCACTGTAAGTGCCACCCTTAACCAGGCTGACTCTCGTATTCCGTCTAACATTGTGACAACTGTAACTATCAAGGCCATGTGTGCTGTGACAATCACATCCTTTGAAATTGGCACAGCTGATGCTGATCAGACAACTCAACCTAAAATGCACAAGTATGTAATTTTCAAGTGCTTATCTTATGCTTATTTTTCTTCATGGCGCTATATTTTATGTTGCCCTTTTCTTTGTTTAGGGTTACTTATCCATCCAAGCTTCCATCTGTCCTGGAAGCTGACTCTCAGCAGAAAGTAGTAGTTCGCTTCCAATTGGTTGCTGCAGGCACAACTAAGCCTCTTGTTGTTCACCAAGCATTTTTAAGATTGTGGAATGAGAAGAGCAAACAAGAAATTATTTTCAATGCTGAAAGGGATGCTTCTAAGGTTTACAAGTTTGACATGGTAGGTCTGCTTTTCTAGCATTGTAGAATCATGCTTGTATTGTTTTGTATCTATTTACACACATTGCACTGTATTTTATCTCTTCTTCTGTCTTCTCTAGGATGTTGGTGCCAAGGACCCAGACTTCGGCTTTTTATCAGGGGAGTTCCATGTTGATCTCATTGTTGGAGATGCCATCATTGTCAACCCTCTGATGTGGCATGTGGCGGACTTGAAACTTTCTCCACCCTCATCAGAAAGCAAGGACACCTCTGCATCGAATCATGCTTACTTATACAAGCCCAAGCCGGAAATCAAGGTGCATTATCCCTTTCATCTTCTTTCCTAAGTACTAAGTATCTATGATCTAGAAGTTTCACTTAAAAGTTAGGTTTTCCTGGTATGTACATATGGTTCTATAGTATCTCAGTATTTTTGGATTTGTTTTTCAATTTTAGCACATGTTCCGTGAGCCTGAGAAGAGGCCTGCTGCTGTTGTATCAAACCTGTTTACAGCCCTGGTGTGCTTGCCTCTTTTGATCCTCCTTTCTTTGGTGAGTTGTCTCTGTGTAGTTTTACTAGTTTTGTAAGGTTGAATCTAAGATTAATTACTGACTGAAAAGGCAGAGTTGCCACGGTTGCCACATATGTCAGGGCAATGTACACTCAGTCACAGGAAAATTTTTACTTTTTCATTACTATGCACTTAGCAGCATTACTGCCATAAAATTTCTTTCTGATAACTCTTGCATGTTTCAAATGGTTTAAGTTTAAATTTTTGTTTTGAACAACTTCAAAATTTCATAATTGCTATGCATTCAGAAAATATATAGGGAAAGGCAGGGTATTTTACTCTCCTGTTTTTGTGGCAACCTAGAAGTGGCTTGGAGACTCTAATCTAATCTATCCTTTTTTCCAGTGGGCTAAACTTGGTATCAACATCTCCAATTTCCCTGTGTCATTGAGTGCTGTTGGCTTCCACCTTGGTCTCACAAGTAAGTTTAATCAATTTCACTAGAGTCTTGACTTATACCGGTGCATCTCATTACTCTTTGAAAATCTAAATGCCCAACCAGGCCCTTATTATAGTGACTGATGATGTGAAAAGACTGAATTTCAATCTGGTCCTTTTTTTCTACTTTCAGGTATATTTGGACTGTTTGTTGTATTCTGGCTAGAACTTAATATGTTCACAACTGTTAAGTATCTGCTAGGCCTGGGTGCTATCACGTTCCTCAGTGGTAATAAGATGTTATCACAAATAGCTGCAAGACCTAAAGCTTAGTCATTAAAATATTTCTAAATTGTAGCCTACAGAATCAAGCTTTGTATTTGTGTCACCACATTCCGTTACTTTGAATGCACTTGAAACCTGTTTATTTTTAACAATTTTTATACTGTAGTACAGATGTTAGATTTCTGTACATAAATATCTAAATATGTGTGAACAAATTTGAAAATGAAATTTTTGAAAATTAATTCATGAATTGTCAGGATTTGATGTGACCTCTCACACCTGCCGTTGTCTGCGTAAGGAGTGTGCTCAATTGATAAATAAAACCAATTTTCCATACATTTACTTTCCTTACTTACATTTTATACAGTTTCTTAAAGGTTTTTAACTTCCTGACTCTCATCAAATGTGATGTTACAGTTTGGGAGAGCGCTCTTCAATATTCCCGTAACTTCTATTTTGTTCTTAACTTCTGGTAAAGCTTCAAGTTTAAGCCTCTTTAGGTTTCTGGGGAAGATAAAAAAAGCTTTCTGTGCAGGATACCAACTTTAAGACGAACCTGACTAAGGACTGATGACTGACATAGTTCATACATACCTCAAAGCTGTAAGTGATGATACTCCTTCACTTGTGAGATTAAAACATGATGAGATTTCCAATGTTTTGAGGGAGGCCTCCAGTACAGACAGCATGTGTAATGCTTCATCATCAATGTACTTGCAATTTTTCATAATTATCTTGTCAATGTGGTGACAACCTTCTGTGGGGAAAAATTTTGAGAATTGAAAAAATTATGTGATACTTGGTTTTACGTCAAATGTAAATAGGTATATTTGACTTACTGAAATGAGGAAATCCTATAGCCATAATACTAGAATCTGTGGCATCAACAGCCTTAATAAGGTATCTTCCTTTCTCTGCTCCTCTTAAGGGAAGTGCATTATAATCAGTGACAAAATCTGATTTTCCTACCCATTGCACCATTGCACCATTTCTTAGAAGCCATTCAGCACAAGCCCTATCAGGGCCAACTTCTTCTATTCTTTCTCTGGACACCCTGCATTTTTACAGGCACTCATTTTTAAACAATGGAACATTGCAAACAAACTATTGTAGTGAAACAAAAAGTGATAACTTACTTGTTGAACACCGTACACACCCATTGCCAAAAATAGCGCGGCTGATTCTGTGAAGTTGTGCCCGGAAGCAGTCCAGTGCCAGCTCCCTTGGCCACACCACTTTGCTGAAATGAGACAAATAGTCAGTCCTGGATAGTCGTCAATTGATGAGTGTTTGAAAATGGTACAAGTATAAGCAAGCATTGCATCATACTTCATATTGAAAAACTATTCACCAAAATTTTCTGCAAATTATGCATGGAAAACGCAGATGTTGAGCTAACGTGACGGACAAGTGAGAGCATATTGTAACTTGCTTAGGGAAGTACCCAATCTGAAAACGGAAAAACTACATTAATAATATTTATTATTTTTACATTGCAGTTGTTTCAAGTATACGTAAAAGAACTCATCAAAAGCTTCTCAGAATGTCAGCCCGTGTTTCAAAACTGTGATACAAACCGGAAGATTTTTAGCTGGTAACGGTAACGCCGGTACTCATCAACAATACGATGGGTCCTTTGATTTTGGACGTCACCTTGAACAACGTACAGCACAACGATGCGAACGACAGT
>NW_026267280.1:352361-354101 GCF_000697945.3 Frankliniella occidentalis | reverse complement strand
GGATATGGCGCGGCCCTAGGTGCGTGTGCGTCAGGTGACAGACCAGTTTGTGCAGGCTCCTGCACCAGGTTTAATGCAAACAACTTAACTACTGCTGTGTGCGGTATGTTTGTGACAAGATCCGCAAGATGTTCGTTTCCATATTGATTGTACGCTATACTGGCCATTTATATAGAGTAAATTTTGGTTTGAATAAAATAGAGAAAATTTTGTGTGTAAGAGTTTAGGTACACGAAGGCGAATGGCCGCTTAACGCCATGCAGCGAGGAGTAGAAATGCCAGCGGGGAATTCCAGATCGAAGGCGCGTCCATCTGTCATGCCCCATTGCCTGAGACACTGCAGCAGGACTGTTTCCCTATTCTTCTGCTTAAAGTACTTGTTGAACCCCTTTAAAAAAAAAAAACAAAAAAAAAACTGCAAACGTGATTGGACGCTCGCTTAAGCCGCCCGGCCTTGTAACGCTACACCTGAGCTTGCGCTCGCGCTCCTCGCCGCCGGCCGAGCTTACCTCTTCGCTCGCCTGTCCTCCCAGTGAGAACCGAAGCCGTGAAGAGAAAAACAAATAAGTGAGAGAACGTGCCCCCCCCCCCCTCGTTTTCCTCCATCCACGTTTCTTACGTGACCACGCCCCTCCGCCCGCTCCTCTCCGTTGCCGCGCCCGTGCTAGAGCCGCTCTGCTGCGCCCTGTTCTCATGGTTCCCATTCACCTGGCCGGGCCGGGCGGGTCGCGCTGCGCTAGAACCGCTAGAGCTCGGGCATGTCTCCCCCGCCCCGCCCCGCCCGTCTAGCCTTGGTCTAGTCCGCCCGAGGCGACCTCCTGCACGCGTCTGAGCGCCCGGGAACATCCATCCGGCTTCCTTTTTATTTTTATTTTTTTTCCTTACGGAAAAATGACAATAAGATTGGATTTCTGCTGTCCTCGGCTGTAATAATTTATTTATTTAGTACTAGTAGTGTACTCGGTAGGTTCTTCATTGTACCAATTTGTACTGCGTTGTAACGCCACTGCCAGAGATGCTACTGCCACTGTCTTATCAGAATATTTCCTGTTGCCACGGAAATGAGTCGATCCGTCAGCATCGTATTTCGTTTTCTTCCTGGGAGTGAAATTTTCGCATTCGCGACCAAGCATTGCCTGCAATGAGCTGAGGGAATGATTTTTTCTTAAAAGAAAAATCATCTTCCAGGATCAGTAGTTATCCTGATACTGTTGAAAGTTTGTTGAAGTACAAGACTGGGATATTAATGAGATTGCATGATTAATCAATTTAAGTGTACTTAGCTCATTTGAGGTGCGCTGACTGAAATGTCACACATAAAGCAACTTATATAATCATAGCCCTTGTGTTTTTGTAGCCACTATTTGTATGGACTTCTGTCCCTCTTTAAATGTTTGGTGACCTATAGATCACACCCAATTATTTTGAACCAATTACGATATTGGTAAAAAGACAAAATGAGTGTTCAAAATTATTTTATGTAGTAAGGCTGAGCTCAGGTGGCATCAAACAAGTCTCAGATTATAAGTAATAATGTAAGCTAGCCAGTAATTAAATAGCTGGCTCAATTTACTTTTCTGTGCATGTACAACAGCAAGGTACAAGAGCTGTATTGTCAATAGAAATATTATTTATTTGTTTTTGTAGCATAATACGCTTCATATTTTTATACTTTCCTGAGTCTTTCCCTTCAAAATTTTCTTTCTTCATTCCATTAAGAGCTTTTAAAATTTTTAAGAG
>NW_026267280.1:340106-343563 GCF_000697945.3 Frankliniella occidentalis | reverse complement strand
AGAGAATGTCAACAAACAAAGCAGACGACACAAATAGCTGGCCTCTACCAACCTGACAGTGCAATTGTCAGGTTACGACTTTCTGAAATCAGAAGTAAACGACATGACAACAAAAGACATCTAATAAATGTTCAAAGTTCAACTTCTAACTTACACCTAATAGTCAAACACCTCATTGAACAGACACATGAGGAAATGTATTAACGTAGGGCAGTTTTGACATACGCTGCTAATAAAGTTGACTTATGCGGTATTCGCACATGAATTCTTATGTGTGTGTATATATACCCTACGGTGACGTTTTGTGAAGTTGAGTGTTGGTGTTGTGTATCAAATCTGAGAATCCGAGGTCGTCGTCATAGTTTCACAATACATTGATTCGAACGAAACTCGTGATTTGCTTCCCCCCAAATATACATTTTGCGAACTCGCAACTTCATTATTCACTCTTCAGTCATCCTTACTACTTTCTCCGTGAATTTTTCTCAATTTGAAATTGACTGACAACTCCATGGTACAGCTGCCTCGCTCATCTCGCTTTTAAATAGCTCATCATGTCAGAATCTTACGGTAAGTTTCGTAAAACGAGTTGTGGTTGAATGACAAATATCAGCTTATCGCCTAAAGCTTACGTTTCAAGGTTAATGTTGTCTACGACGAAAACACAACACGCACAAGTGCGCAGAAGCCATTTAAATCGGTCAACACAATAAGAAACTTCTACTCTATGAACTAGTTTGCTTGTCTACTTAACTTACTCTATCGCCAGTTTTAAGCTTTTACATAACGACCTGTTTTGTGTTTCTGAATCTATTATTATTTTTGCCTCTGCTGACGTTAGAATTCATTCTTTCAGATTTTCTATTCAAATTCTTGGTGATTGGAAGTGCAGGTGCTGGAAAATCATGCATTTTGCATCAGTTCATTGAGAGTAAATGTAAGTTATAATTAATTACTTAAGCTCTCAGGCACGTCACTCCCATGACTATCTCAAGATGACTGAAATACTTAACTCTTATACATTCTATCCTGTTTTATAATTCCAGTCAAGGATAATAGCAGTCACACCATTGGAGTGGAGTTTGGTTCAAAAATCGTCAAGGTTGGTGGAAAATCTGTGAAATTACAGATATGGGACACAGCTGGACAGGAAAGATTCCGGTAAGCGAAAAGGGTAAATAGTTCAACTCTATCTAGTTTTGTTTTTTTACAAGAATTTTTATGTTTTTGTTTGATTGCGTGTGTGTAGGTCTGTAACTCGAAGCTACTACCGTGGTGCTGCAGGGGCCCTCCTAGTCTATGACATCACAAGCCGGGATTCATTTAATGCTCTGTCTAACTGGTTAAGAGATGCTCGTACTCTTGCTGGTCCCAATATTGTAATACTCCTTGTAGGAAACAAGAAGGATTTGGATTCAAAACGTGAAGTTACCTTTTTGGAAGCATCCAAGTTTGCTCAGGAAAATGGTAAAGGTTTATTACAAACTCATCTAAATCTAAACCTCTATCTCTTTCTCCATTTATATTAATCTAATCTTACCTTATCTTCCTCAAAGAACTCATCTTTCTGGAATCAAGTGCGAAAACTGGAGAGAATATAGAAGAGTCCTTTTTGAAATGCTCAAAGTCAATCCTCTCAAAGATTGAGACAGGTACTGAGTAATTGATTTGCATTTTTGTGATAAAATTGTTCTGCTCGAAAGCATTTAATTATCAGTTCATTTATTTCTTCAGGTGAGTTAGATCCAGAAAGGATTGGGTCTGGCATTCAGTATGGAGATCTGAGGCACCTCCAGACCAACACCACTCGACGGCAGCCTGACTGTGTCTGCAGAGCATTGTAGAGAGATCATGACAGATGGAAAGTTAATTAGCAGAAAAGTAAAAGAAAAATTCATATTTTTTTCTAAATTGTCTTATTGATCTTCAAATTAGCAGCAGTTTGAAAACGAAAATCCCCTACTGAAGTGTGTTGTGAGTACCATCGTTTAATCAGTTCAATGTGTTTCTCATTCTTGAAACTATTCAAACTGTCTCTTTGTGAATCACTTTTGTTTCCTTTTTGCTTTGTTTGTGTTTATCTCTCTCTTTCTTTCTTTTGCTTTTTTTATTATTATTTTTTTAAACTGTGACTGAGTATAAATATCTCATCAAGAATATCTTTTTGAATTTTTTGAATATTTTTTTTTTGACATTTTGAAAATGTTACATTATAAGAGAGAAGTGTCTGCCAGTTTATCTTTTATGAATAGTTGACTAATTGAAATCTTACTTTTAAAACTTGAAACAGTTATATACATTGGTATAGGTTCTTTATTGTGACCTTAGAGCTTGGAGTTTAGAATGTTTCTTACTAACACTGGTGGAACAGATTAAGGTAAACAGTGTACTGTTAGTCAATCTTAAGACCTTTCTGGCAGGATATTTCTGTAATGAGATCTGGATGGGCTGTGATATGGTTTTCTTCCATAATTATTCTAATACTTGATCATCATAATTTTAGTTAAGATTGGGAACTGAGTGCTCACATTATGTCACCTAAAGAAGGCAGTTTACTGTGTCTTGATTTGTGAGGAGAGTTTACAGGATTTAGGATTATGATGTAGAAAGGTATAATAATTAGTCATAATTTTGTGATGTTGTTGGTTAATTGTTGTTTTTTGTTTTCTTTGTGTGACCAGTTAGGATTTTTAAATGCTGGGTTAGACTGGCTGCGGTTGTCATTTGCTCAATATGTTCTTGGTAGAAATCGGCCAATCTCAAGCCTTGAAAATACACTAAAACATATCCAACAAATGACAATTGCAACGAGTCAAAACCCCGCACAAAAGTTATCTATCTATCCAAAAAGCTGACTGTAAATCATTGTTTATATAATCCCATCTACGTAAAGGGATGTAATACTCATTGCAGTTGTGACAACTGAGAAGTATGTGAACATCAGAATCCTTTTTGATCAATTGTTATATTTCTGAAAAAGTAGATGATGTAGTTATGTATGTTCTACAACTTTTGAAGGAGGAAGAAATTCTGTTCTTCATGGGGAATGCCATAAAAGCTGCTTCTCTGTTTCTCAGATATGTGTATGTTCTTACCGTTTTATTTTTGGTATGTTACTCATGCACAACTTGGCACATTTATCTAGGGTAATTTAGTCTAATCTGTTATTCTCGATAGACAGCATTATGTAAAGTCTTATGTCTGGAACTTAGGCCTTTTTTCTGTAGTTATACTGTACCACATGCAGGTTGGGTTTGCAAACTGTTGCTCACCATGGTGCCTTTCAAAGAGGCAGCACGCCCACTCACATGTGTGTGGTACAATATGACTTTGAAATAGTATGGGGGCCTATGTGGCACCCTGTATATTTCAAATCTACTTAACTGTGGGAATTTGAATCATTGTCATTAATAGATCTCACCTTTAATTTTGGTTTGTTTGGACCATTTATTTTCTT
>NW_026267280.1:328325-332427 GCF_000697945.3 Frankliniella occidentalis | reverse complement strand
GATATGCTGGCCCTGTGTGGGCTCATGGTTTTAACACCTCAACTCCAACTTCAACCATGACTAGCGCAATAAACCGATTGCTTGTTCAGGGATTTTGCAACCCTGTTGCCTACCTGCCTTTCTTAGCCTATTCGGATTCAGTTTTTCAGGACTCTGTTTTTCTGCCAGACTTTTCGCCCAACTGACCTTCGTGGTTGAGCCCATTTGGGACCGGACTTCCCTTTGATGTGCTTGCGTGTCGTTTTGCCGACCAGTATGTCGTTGAAACTGTCCACTATCCTCCTCTCCTCTGCTCCTAGCCTCCTCTTCGTGAGAGCTGCGTGCAATCAGCTGTTGTTCGGAGAAGTGGTCGTAATTTTGTGAGGGGGAAAACGTAGGTTCACGTGTACACTTTTGGCAATTTTTAGCCCACCAACCGCATTTCTGCAATTGTATTTGTTTTTTTAAGTGTTCCTTCCGAACACTTAGTACCTACGTAGTACACCGAAGGCCTAGGAAGTGTGCACGTTTTGGTGAAACTCTATGTTCTTCATGTCAGTCTACGTACACTCAGTTTCCTGGGAGGTCTACATGGTCCCCCACTTCATCTGTGGTACTGGCATCCTTTGTGGCTACATATCATCTAAAACTTCTTTTTCTGCTCCTGTTTTAGATCTGTACCAGATTACCATGGCTTATGCTTACTGGAAGTCTGGTAAGAAGAAGGATGTTGCAGTCTTTGATTTATTCTTCCGGCAAAATCCGTTTCAAGGCGAGTTTACCATCTTTGCCGGTCTGGAAGAATGCTTGAAATTCCTGGAAAATTTCCATTACTCTGAAAGTGGTATGTAAAATATATCTAGTTCAATCACACAAGATTTTAATGGAAAATGCAACAAATTTTGAAAATTTGTTCTCTTTTTTGTTGTAGACATTACATACCTCAAGGAAACCCTGCCTTCTAGCATTGAGTCAGAGTTCTTTGACTACCTCAAGAATCTGACAGCCAAGGATGTAACTGTACATGCCATTGAGGAGGGATCTGTGGTATTCCCACGGTAATTTGTTGTTTGTACTTTGTTGTTTGCCGTAATATGGATATTTTAAACTGAAGAATTGATAACTGTTTTCCCCCTTCATTGTGTGTTTTAGAGTACCTCTATTGCGGGTTGAAGGACCTCTAATTATTGTCCAGCTTTTAGAAACTACTCTTCTTACTTTAATTAATTTTGCAAGGTAACTTCCATGGTAGCTGAGGAGTTGCAACTGTGGGTATGGTTATTACTCTACTTCTTACAACTTCTGTTTTTGTATACAGCCTTATGGCAACAAATGCTGCTCGATATAGAATAGCAGCTGGTAAACAGGTTTCGCTTCTAGAGTTTGGCTTACGTAGAGCACAAGGGCCAGATGGTGGACTCTCTGCTTCTCGGTATGCTTATGTTGGTGAGTAAAAATATTTCCTACGTATTTTTTATGCATTTATGACCTTATTTTTTTTTCTAAGTTGTCATGTAGTTTAGAATGGCACAAATAGATTCTTAAAATACTGATGATACTTGATCTGATTGTGCTCTGCAAAGTACTTGGTGTGGGTCAGATGTGTTGTGGTATTGATTGAAGAGCAGTAGGCAGTGCTCAGGCAGGGTGTGAGCCCACTGCCTGGCACTGCCTGGCACTGACTCCAAACCCCTCCCCATCCCACTGTTCCCAACCCAAGGTCTCCTTATGCAGGCAACAGGAGGTGGATCAGCATTCACTTTTAACAATTCTCATTTTTGGAACTTGTATACTACCCAAATAACATTTCATTTCCTTTCGTAATAATTATTAATAATTAATATTAATATGCAACTTAGAAGATTGAAGAGTCAAAAAAAAAAAATGTTAATATCTACACTCATCTAACCATAACATATCTTGCCTGCTTTTACTCCTTACCTAACTGGAGGTTTCTATTTTTAAGGTGGATTTGATGGCACCAGCAATGTGCTGGCTGGAAAACTGTTTAACATACCCGTCAGAGGAACACATGCACATTCCTACATAACTTCATTCACTGGTACTCATGATCTTCATACTAAGGTGATAGCTACAATTCACTAATACCGTTTAAGAAATTTTACTTACTTTGTCTCTTTAATAAAATAGGGTTATTCATATTATTTAATTGCAGACACTGCGCCATCGAGTGGATGGGGAAGAACATGACATGTTAGACCTATGTCAGAAGTGGAGGAAGGAGCTTGCCACGCATCTAGAAACTTTGACAGAAGAGGCCAGCGATGGGGAGCTGGCTGCGCTCATAGCTTTTGCTATAGCATTCCCTGATGGTTTCATGGTGCTAGTGGATACGTACGATGTCAAGAGGTATTCTTTTTGGCATGATTAGATCGCACTTTAACATTTGCTCACATATAGCGCTACTAATGCCGCTTCTCTTTAAATCAGCTTTTCCCGAAATAAATCAGAATATACCATAAGATGGCTCTACTTGCCACAGATGTTGCATTTTAACCCTCCAAATTTTAAGCATAAATAATTGGGTGATTTTGTTATACATGCTAGGTCTCCTAGCTTCTGCATTATTTAAAAACAAACTTCCTTGGATTATCTTTAAAATTTCTTTGTAGCTTTATATTTGTCAGTATTTTTTAACTGTCATACTTACCATATATTTTATTGTGTGTATTACCTTTGCGCCTCCATTTTCTATACCTAGACATAACTTTGACCAAAACTACCCTTCAGCATGTCTTTCTTGCTCCTGTTGCTCCTGTTGCTACTCTTATGCTTGTACATTGTCTTGTAAGTATTTTTCCTAAATTTGGTTTAAGCAGGTCATGGCAGGTAAGTAACTTTAATGTAATACGTGTTCAGTAAATCTGTATGTTTTAGTGTGGCCTGCCAGCGTTTTCATAGTATGATTTTCAAATCGGTGTGATATAATAAGGGAGGCACAGTATCTCTTAAAATTACGTATTTTGTAATTTGACATTTGCACTGTGATGTTTGCCTCTGCCTGGTGTAAACTAAAACTGCATTTCCTTGTTTTGCTCATAATCTATTGGAAGAACTTAATTTACGTTAAGGTTACATTTTTATTTTTAAAAGAGAAACATTGTCTGCAATTCCACCATACTAATCAGTCTTCTGTTTTATTTTTTCAAATCATAAATCTTTTTCCAAATGATTGTTAATTCACTTGCTAGTTCTTCTTTATGATTTGTTTTACTAGTGATCCTAATGGTAATGGTAGTAGAGATTGGGAACTCTTCTGGTATCATCTGAAGGGAGTAGTAGGTTGAAAACTCTTGACAGCTCTCAGTGTCAAAATTATCTAATCAGAATTTTAGTTAGCTCTCTTTTAATTCTGTCTCTTTAGCAGTCTTCTCATGTCATTCCCTGTTTTGCATGTGGCATTTCCTTTTTCAGTGGCTCTGACGTTAAATCTAATGGTGGTTCGACTAAATTTCATGGGTCACGCAATTCTGAGCAGCACATGCATTGGCCGCTCCAGAGGTAATTTACTTGTTTTACTCTTTTCTGTTTCCTTGTTCTTTTCCACTGCATTTTATTATCCTTTTCATTCCCCCAATTTCACTTTTAAAACTTGCTTTAAAATACGAAATTGATCTAAAAAGAAATGTTTTGATACATTCTTTGCATACTTTACTTTTTGAGAATCATGTTCTCAACTTCAGGAGACAAGAAAATAGTGCTGTGAAATTAAAAATTGACTTAGGGGGCCTTGGTTGTGATTTTGTCTAATTGCCAACCATTGTTCATAACTTTCTCTTAACTGCTGTACTAGCGTCTAGATAGTAGTCTACCCAGATATGGCGTGTTTTTGTTTTTTTGTCGTTCTTGAACATTTTCTGCTGTTTACTAGTTGCTCATCATCACACATGTTACAGTACAAGCACCCATTTATTTCATTTATTTCATCCGGCAAGCTTTCAATATTCATGTACATTTTGCATACTTTGCCAATCTTGAAATGATTTCGAATTCAAGAAGTAATTAGACTTCATACCAGCTTTATAGAGAGCTGAGTATTTTCCAGTTCTTGGGTCAAAGGTCAGGCAAAGCTCTGGAAAAGTGAATGACCAAAAGTCGCCCT
>NW_026267280.1:325181-328275 GCF_000697945.3 Frankliniella occidentalis | reverse complement strand
CCTTTAATTTTGGTTTGTTTGGACCATTTATTTTCTTATTAATCATTTCAATTTTTTGTTTCAATGTATTTTTTTTATCTTGTTCTGTGTTTTTTTTTTCCATGTACAGTTTGCACAACAGCCGATGCTGACTTATATATATTAGGGTTTTGCAGTATTATAGTACATTGTCTGAAATAGAGTAGTTATATCAACCATGATACCTTTGTTAATACTTTAACATCAGGTTTTTCAATTGCCATTATATGTTGTGCTTACTGCATTCAGAGGATTCCTGTTGTACCTAATCTTGGGTACTCCCAATACTTGTATCTACCTTCCTTTTTTTTCGCTACAATTGTGTGTTCGAAGACTTCTCATTGAACTTAGGATCAAGCACTGATTTTTAATAGCGCACATTTGATCTATTGTTTATTTATCTTAATTTTCTGGAGAGTATATTGATTTGTGTGTCTCATTTAATTAGTTGTCTTTGTTTAAAAGATCTGCGAAAGAATTTTTTTAAACTGAAACAAGTTTTTTCATGGACCATGACTTTTCATTCATTTTTTTCTCAATTGAGTCATTCTTTGTTTTATATTGATCAGATATTTAATTTTTGTGTTTGCCTGTAGGCTGAATGTTAAAGTTTGTATCTTGTTGGTTAAAAATAATAAATTTTGGGAATATTTTTTATTTAATAAATCTTGCTCTCTTTGATTACAAATATTTGTGACCTCTGTAGACGTGCCTGAACTAATGCAGCTTGCAACAATACAGGGAAAGTATTTTCAAGGCAAAATAAGCCTTGCATCACCTGCTGGGTGGGGCGCCCATTCAGTGGCCGGGAGTCATATGTGCTGTGCACGATGGTGCTGTGTATACACCTTTCTCCTGTTTCCCGATCTCGGAAGTTAAGATAGTTAAGTTGAAGGGGATATTGCAAATTGGTTAATCACCGTCCTGCATACCCTCTCTCCTCCTTCCACTTCCCCTTGATCCTAAGCTGCTAACTGGGCGCCAGGCAAAAAGAATGTGTGCCCTGCTGCTGAGATGAGTCGAGCGGAGGTGACAAGTGGGCACCGGAGGATACCCAATACCCAACCGGTTGAGCGGGTATCGTCCCCACTTGTCGTTAAACAGCCGTGGGGGAGAGAGAGAGAGAGAGAGCAGGGTGGATGTGTGGCGAGTAGAAAGGCAGAAGCGAGACAGACCGCTGCACGCTCAGCACAACGGATTTGAGCCCCACCGCCACACTACGCGGCGCCACGCGCCCGCCAGCGGGGGCCAATCAGAGCGACCCTACCCCTTCCCCTCTCCCTGTAGGTCACTGCGGGGGAGGCGATCCTGACGGTCATTCTCCGACCCGACGGCGGGGCGGAACGGCGCGCAGTCAGCACAGCACAGCAGTCGTGACTGGTGCCCTACCCCCTGGTGCAGTTCGTCAGCTGCTCCGCTCAGCGCCGCCCTGGACCTGGATGAGCACGAGCTTTGCCAGCTCGTCCCCGTGCTCTTGGTCAATAGTCTGATCCGGGAAAACTGATCCGGCCTAGCACCATGGAGGACAACGGCTTCCGCAAGAGGAAGAAGCTGCGCCAGAACGGAGTGGTCCGTCCGCTCCTGACAGGTACCTTCTCTCGCTAACGCACAGACGCAGGGGTGTCTGCGACCGAGTCCGAGTCCGCGTCATGAGAATGCACGGATCGAGTCCCTGCACGCTCTTACGGGCCACTGTACGCCTTTCGTCGTCTGCAATCCTGATGTTGACGGTAGCAGAGTCCCTTGCTCGCGCGACTGCACACTTTCCTT
This sequence comes from Frankliniella occidentalis, assembly GCF_000697945.3. Classification (NCBI taxonomy): domain Eukaryota; kingdom Metazoa; phylum Arthropoda; class Insecta; order Thysanoptera; family Thripidae; genus Frankliniella; species Frankliniella occidentalis. The sequence goes on along the minus strand of NW_026267280.1, from coordinate 326,487 downwards.
CAGAGCGAGAAAAATGCCATGACATTCCCCGGACAGTTGCATTCCCTCGCGCATTGTCGTCTGCCAGCCTTTAGAAGACGCCCGAAACCTGGGGGTGTTATTGTTGGGGTAGGGAAACTGCTCTTTCGGTTATGTTTACTTGTACCTCCCCTAACCTCTCAAGACCCGTCTGTCTTTGCTGGTTGTGAAACATGGACCTCCCTGACCTCCCTCTTCATGGCAAGTCGTCGCCGTTGAGTTATTGTCACTTACGGCAGTGACATTCTTGTTTCCTGTCGTTAACATTTAGTCTGATAGAGGTTAATGTGAGCTTGGATCTTCTACAGTTCATTTATCATTGCATCATCTATGTCAAAAGATTGACGATTATCCATTGTTGATGTAGATATTCGCTTCTCTTTAAAAGTAACAAATTGTTTCCATCCTTTTAAAATCGATTTTTATGTCAATAAGCTGCGTCTAAATTAGTCCCTTTTTTAATTCTCGGTGTTGGCCTTTCTGTTTCTTACATGTAACTATTATATAACTAGCCCAAACTTAATCGTTCTTTGAGGGTCGCACATCAGAATGCTACGTATTTCCTTGCTTAACTTGCAGTACACCTATTATGATAACTTTGTTGTAGAAGGGAAGGCTATGCTAATATCAGTAATTATCAGAAAAAATTTACTGTGAATAATTGGTTAAATTTCTACTGATTTTCTCAAATATAAACTAATATATCTTTATGGAAAATTTTATATCATGCTCAGATGTACATTTTTATACATTGCGTCCATTAGATCTAAAAGAATAATGAGATAAAGTTAGACTATATAATAATATATTTGTTGCAGTCAATGTGTTGAGAGAGCTGAGTCGAGAAAAAGCATGTTTACTTATGCGTCTCATTGTGTGAGCTATTTAAACTGTTTGTCTGTGCTGTTTGAGTAGGTTCTTCATGTCTTTGACTTCCCCAAACCTGGTCTTCTTCTCCCTATTTCCTTCTGCCTTGACAATAAGTGGCTCTGCTAGTGTAGCTTTTGGTCCAGGTTCATTTTTATCTCATCTCGAGTTAGTATCTAACCCCTTATCACCCTCACAGTGTGTATTGCACGAGAAAGTGAGCAAAGGCTTCCTCATTGGGTAGGACTAGCAGACTAACATGCACATTCCATCTTCTATCAGTTTCCATCTGATCATTCAGCCCCAGGGAGCTCTGGATACCCCCCCCTTTAATTTTGGTTTGTTTGGACCATTTATTTTCTTATTAATCATTTCAATTTTTTGTTTCAATGTATTTTTTTTATCTTGTTCTGTGTTTTTT
>NW_026267280.1:308949-314866 GCF_000697945.3 Frankliniella occidentalis | reverse complement strand
CAAATATTATCTACCTTTTCATTTTCAAAGAAAAAAAGATGCATGACATTTTTTTAATGTTGTAATTGATGGCAGTAAGGATGGTGCTTTCCCTCTTGACTTGAACCAGTGAAATAAAGCAAGTGAAGCAAAGGATATTGTGGTGCTAGCAGTTTACAGCAGGTAACAGGACACCATGCAGTATGGGAGCAATATTGCTTACATCGTTTGTTTTCTGTTTTATTTGCACACAATACTGGAGAGCACATACATCATCCTTGTTTGATGCTTTTATATTGCACTTGCTTACATTGTTCGTCTGACTTAAAATGTGTATGCCAGTACTATTTTCCTGTTTACACTTTATCATTAACTTTCTCAAGAATATAGATTGTTTTAAAACTATAGTTTAGATGTAGTTATGTCCTAGCCGCATCTTTGGCATATGTATGTAGTCAAGAGGTTATTTACTTAACGCCAGTGTGGTTTTGGACTAATTACATTGTAATCCTTGACTTGTTTTTCTTGCATTTTTGGTTGATGTGTTTATTTTATTTTAAGTCAAACACCTTTTTCCAATTTTGAAAATGGAAAGTGTGGGTGTGGCATAGAATCGACTGCCCGTTTTGCAGGGTTCTATGAAACTCCTCTCTTTAATCCCCTGTAAATTTTGGGTGTGGCTTGGATTTGGATGAATCTGTAGCTCTTTAGATTTGAATTTGATTCTAATGCCATTATGAAGTCTCTGAATTTTAGCTTTACAAGTTGAAAGTCTTACTAATGCCCTTTCAGATATTGATTTAAAATGACAGGATAGTAGTGTTTCCTCTCTCATAACTTACATGTACAGTGTATTTGTGTACTCAATCTCATCATGCTAGTTGATACAAGCTGGACATAGGCACATTCACTTATTTGTATTTTCAAAAATATTTGTTTTAAGAGTAGATGTTGCAGTATATCCTTTTTAATAGGTGGAAGTTGTAAATATTTGAAGTAAGGACAGTCGTGTATAAAGAGGGCCTAATTTTATTTTGCTGGTTCCAGAATAGCGATTTACCTTCAGTTCTTTGGACTGCATGCAAAATTTCCCTGAAATAGGGCCAATTTTCCTCATTTTTATTCAGTGGCATGATTATGACATGAGGATGTGGTTAGTGATTGGTCTTGCTTCTAACATATTATGCAATATTATTGAGGCATCTTTCTCTCTTTGTTCACAGGAGTGGTCTCTTAAATTTCTGTGCAGTAGCAATGGCTCTAAACAATTTGGGTTACAAGGCTGTTGGAATAAGGATTGACAGTGGTGATTTAGCTTATCTGTCAAATAGAGCAAGAGAAACCTTCACTCTAGTCGCTGACAAGTATGACTTGCCCTGGTTTGCCAAACTAACCATTGTTGCTTCTAATGACATCAATGAAGAAACAATTTTGAGCTTGAATGAGCAAGGTCATAAGATCGACTGCTTTGGCATTGGAACTCATCTAGGTACAAAACAAAATCATACAATTTATTTCATGTGTTTATTTTACATGTCTTGAATAAACTACATAGTTTCTATTTTGCAGTTACTTGTCAGCGTCAGCCAGCCCTAGGTTGTGTTTACAAAATGGTTGAGATAAACGGTCAGCCTCGTATTAAGTTGAGTCAAGAGGTTGCTAAAGTAACAATGCCAGGTTGTAAAAGTGCCTACCGACTTTATGGAGCAAATGGTATGTTTATTCAAAGTCTTTGTAACTTTCTGTTGGTAGTAAAATTGTACCTTACTACATCCATGTTGTACAGGACATGCGTTAATTGATCTCCTGCAAAGATCTGTTGAAAACCCTCCTCAAGTTGGTGAGAAAGTGTTGTGTCGACATCCATTTGAAGAATCCAAACGGGCATATGTGATTCCTACACATGTTGAGGAGCTGTACAAGGTGTGTGATTCTTTTTTCTTATCTCTTTTACTGTAAGGCTGTTACAATTTCGTTTTTTCTGAAAAGATCTAATTGACACTGCAATTGCAGGTATATTGGAAAGATGGAAAAATCGTTCAGAATCAGCCAACTTTAGAAGGAATCCGGGAGAGGGTTCAGACCTCATTGAGAACGTTACGACAGGATCATAAGCGTAACCTGAATCCTACTCCTTACAAGGTACAACAAAATTATTTCAATTTTCCACTTGAAGCTAGCAAACAGCAGATAATTATTGTTACAAATATGATACTGACTAATTTTTCTATTCCAGGTCGCAGTGAGTGATGAGTTGTACAATTTCATTCATGATTTATGGCTTCAAAACGCACCAATTGGTGAGCTTTTCTGAGATTAGTTGTTGCCCAACAGGGCAACACACATTTGTTTCTTCAAAACCATCCATGTACTGGCTTCAGACTATTGACTTTGTTTTTAAAACTCCATGTTCTAAGATTTTTATCAATTCTCGGTGTTGGGAACATGTTCTTCTGAAACCTATCCAAAATTAAGCTGTTAAAGCTGTTATAAAGTCTATATTGAGAATGCATGTTAAACGCATGTTCAATCAACAAACATGTACTTATTCCTAGAGGTGCTCGCACCAGATTTGACTTCGTCTTATTTTTCATGTCCTGAATGTGACTCGTCTATTTCTCTCACATTCCTAGTTTTTGGAGGGAATGGTCATGATCCTTTAGTAGACCTACTAAAATCAGTGGCAGTGGCTAGCTAGTACTTACCTTGATGTCCCTCCCTAATCGTTAACTAGGAGCTGTAAACTTTTTACATTTTTTGTTTTTAGTTGGAAGTACTGTATTCCCGTTAGAGGGGTACAATTACTCTTTTAGCATTGATGCATAATAATGCTACGTTTCAGTGCTACTAAAACTTTTCTTAAGGACCTATCTGTCTTGTTTTTACGGGTGCTGGCTTCAGCATTGTTAAAACCTCTGCAAGGTAACATACCTCAAATGCATGCATAAACAAAACACAACAGCTTTTGTGCTTACAATCTTCTCTGCCAGTTTACTTATTACATGTTTAACTGTATTTTAAGAGATATGTTGCTTTACATTTTAAGACTGTCTTTCAGAGTACGCACAAATAATATTTTTGTCGTTGGATTTCATGATTTTAAAGGTGCTGGCAGTGCTTTTGTGAACACAGTTATTGCATCTTTTTACAAAGAATTTCAGAACTGATCAGGTATCTGAAGAGGTGTACACAGGTATCTAGTCAATGCACAATAATTTTATTTTGGCTGTCTTTTCATTGGCATTTCTGTTCCATTCGAAATTACAACCTCAGATTGTTTTTTTTACTGACCATTTTTTAAATGCATCTATTCAATCACATTCCACTGTGTTAAATTGAATCCTTTTTAGACAATTTTCATTTATTACTCATTCAAGCAAAGCTCAACCACAGCTTGTCTTTTTACTTAAGCATTTGCAGTAGTAACGTTCAGTGTTTTCAATGAACAAATGAAGCAGTGCCCATGCCTCCTCATAATTTCACCCTTTCCCCAATTTTTCTTTTCAATTGGTTGGGTTTTCCATTCTTACCACTTTTATGATCTCTCATGATACGTACTGTATTTTAAAATCATGGCAATATGTGTTACCAAGAGCAACTAATGTTCAAAGACAGATATTAAGTATCTATGTTATCAGTTTGATTCGCCCAGAAACATTACTTATTGTCCACAACCTGTTCAATTCATTCCTTTATTTTGTAAATTGGAATCAATTGAGATTTTGGAAAACCTTACTAGTCCTACTCATGTTTTAGCTGCAATCTAGCTGTGTGTCCATCACTGTTACATTTAATTGTTTAAAGTGAAAGTATTCATGTTTTAATTTTCTAAATTTGCCATCAAACTGTGATGTGAGATGTAGCGGAACAACTATGTATCTAGTCTTTCACTTCATAATATTCGGTTTTGATGTTTTTTTACACTTACTTGCTGTAAAGGTATGATAGTTCTGCTATGATTTCTTAGTTTTTTGACAAGTCTTACTGTTTGTTTCGTGTTGACTATAAAGAAAATAATTGTATTTGATAAAGAACCAAAAGAAATGTCTAGTAAAGGCAACTTTTTGTCATGGAATATTTTATACCACCTCTTGTTCATGCTCATCATAAGGTTGTTACACATTAGAAGTCAGATCTTAATAGAGTTTAGTTATATTAAAAGGATTTTGTCCAGAATATTTTGAAAATAAATTTTTAACTCAAATTTTTGATTGATTCAAAAAATTTATAAAGAATAAAAATAGGAAAAGAATCAAATTTTTGTTATAGCAGTGTTACAATTTTATCTCTTGTTACGAGAGAAATGAGTCAAGTATTTCTTAATTGCTCTCTGGCTGGCCAAGAAACACCGAGAAGTGTCTCTCTGTATTGCTTAATTGTGTATTTTACGGCGAATATCCGGTGGGCGTTGAATCCCGACATTCGCCTGGATAAAGTCCGGAGTCACCGGACTCTTCCGGCGAATGTTGTGAAAGAGCTGGTAGAATATGTTTCCACATTCGCCGAGGGGCCTTTGGCGAATGTAGTACCGTTTTAGGATTATCTGTTGAGAGTGCATTTAGGGATTGATTGGAATATCTGGCAAGTTTTGACAAATGTTAAGTATTTTATTCTTTCTTACGATTCGTGCAGTTCTCTCAAGATGGCGAGTGCACACTGTACATATTGTGTTTCCCGTACATTGTCTTGAGGTTTAATTGGAATGTTCATTTTGTCTTAGGTCATGTTCTCGTACAAATTAGAAATGAAGTTCAAAAGATTAGAGCTAGAGCAATATCTAATACTCAGTGCCCATGGTTCTTTCTTGCCATATGGACCACATAAGTATACAATGTAAGTGACATTTAGTGTACAAATTATCTATAGACAGAATATATATTCAGCGATAATGTCCATGTTCTCCACCAAATGACGGTGATAGTATTGTCATTCCTAGCCATGTTCCATTTATATGGAACTCACAGTTTAACTTACGACCAGTGTCTGCAAAAAAGCTTCCCACTTTTGAGAACAGCCATTTAGTTGATTCCATATCAAGTTATTTACCAAAAACATAACTGGCATAAATTTTGAATTTTTCAACAAACTTGTTTGAAAATTTGTAATATAGATTTGGTCTGGTTATGTATGTGGAACTATCAAATGTTCAAGTGTACTTCACGTAATATTCAATGTTAGTACATTGAATTTTTTGTAAAAATTAAGTAATAGATGAATACTTTGTAGGCACTGTAATATACATACAAGTGTGATTAAAGTACAGTATTTTAGGAAGATGTGTTTTATTTGGGGAAGAAGAATGGGGCCAGCACAGCACGGCTCACGCAACGTGGCTCACGACAACATGCATACCTATTTTTGATCAGGGACTATCTCTGCATTTTGAAAAATGAAGGCCGCCTCACGATCCGGGACTTGTCACAAATTTGTTGGTTTATTTGAAATAAAACAAAATAAGGAGATTTTAACCCACATCGCACCAGGAACTTAAAGTATCGCCCATAATTGTGGTGAGACTCCAGAAAGTGCGTCCGTCATTAATTTGCCGTTACGAATCTTGCCACTGCAAAGGGCTAATAGCGCCCGAATGGCGGGCAACATTTTGCGTACAGTGCATCCGTGTATACTAAAAGATGTGGGCCCAGCGTGAGTCAGCTTCAGTGGCGGATTAAGGTCTGGCTGACAGGGGGGAGGGGGGGGGGCGATGCACCGTCGGTTGCCTACATACAGGGGGTTTGTGGCGCAAATTACCTACCTTTTTAGGCGTCTCTTTAGAGACGACAGGGGGGCGCCCCCCCCCCCCTAATTCCGTCAGCGTCAGCTTATTCTGTACATGAGTGTAGATGACGGGGTTATCGCCCCATAGGCGACCAACACTAAACACGACCCCGCCCGGCTGAACATCACCTGCGTAAGGTCGGCTCTGCACAAAGCGGCC
>NW_026267280.1:294870-296167 GCF_000697945.3 Frankliniella occidentalis | reverse complement strand
TGGCACCTTCGGCAATCTACGGGTCCCTTCCAGAGTTGTGAGATCTCGAAGGGACCCGAATATTGCAGAAGGCACCTGGCTCGTGCTGGCTCGCACAAATCTGCGCGAGCCAGCCTGGCTCGCAACCTGGCTCGCGCGCACAACTCTGATGTGGAGCCGTCAGCCGAGTGGTGAGCGCGCTGGGGTGTGCGGTCCGAAAAACCGTCGGCCTAGGGTTCGAATCCTATTGGGGGTGATTTTTTTTTTTCGGGACCTGCTGAGTAGGTGGTGAAGTCGACGTCCTTAGAGTCCATTCCCTATATTCTGGCAGAGCGGCTAGGCTTTGCTTTCCGGTCGTCTTTGTTGGGCTCATAAACACCGTGGTTGAAGGGACGATACCCAAAAGTTAGAGTGGCCACCTCTCCGAGCCGAGCCTGGGCGTGAGCATTGTCTTGGAGAGAGGAGCCCCATGCAGGTCAGGAGGACGGGTGGACACTCTACATCGGCAGGTCAACCCTTATAACGCACCGGAACACACCCTGCTGATGGGTTACACAATGACTGAATGGCATTGTCTCGAAAGCCTTTGCTCGCCGCTCTGCCAGAATATAGGGAATGGACTCTACCTTGCTGCAGACCTAGTCGGATTCACACCGACGTTGTGTCAGGAGTGTCAATTTTCTTACAAAAAAAAACTTAAATAACTGAAGGGGATTCGATCCCATGTCCGATGGTGTCCGAACCATACACCAGCGCGCTCGCCACTCGCCTGTCAGCTTCTACTCGCCATGGACAGGTCAGAACTCGGTACCGCTTTACGGGTCTTGGTCTCCCGTATTGCACGCGTTCAGGTCGGGTCAAGTCCACCTCCTCGACGCGCTGCAGCCCGGGTTGAATTCTGGCCAAAAACGCGGAACAAGTTCCATAAATTGACCTAAGCTAACCCCCGCGCGCCCAAGGGGCTCTTTTTTCTGTCCATTTTCCGTGTTTCGGGCCAAAAGCCGACCCGGGCTGCAGCGCGTCGAGGAGGTGGACTTGACCCGACCTGAACGCGTGCAATACGGGAGACCAAGACTCGTGAACCTGGTGACCGAGGTTTGAACTTGCCGTTGACAAGTGGAGCCGACAGCCGAGTGGCGAGCGTGCTAGGGCTTGGTGCACAAGACACCCTCTTCCCAGGGGTCGAGTCCTGGTCGGGGCGAACATTTTCTTGTTGTTTTTTTGGCAGGGAGAGAGGGGGGGGGGTAGGAAGAGTGTGACGGGAGAGAAATAGTCTGTACCAGGTGGCTGACGCACGCCGCGCACTTTCGTGGTTATA
>NW_026267280.1:292032-294820 GCF_000697945.3 Frankliniella occidentalis | reverse complement strand
CGCTACTAAAGGCCAGAGCCTCTTTTTTGTGTAAGTCGGAACCCAGTCAAGGTACTTCCACGAATCCTTTTTTTTCCGTGAGTCGAACCCTGGTTCCAGTACCCAGGCTCGCCTTCTGTTGTCGCATGGAATAGCCCATGAAGTGAGTCTGTTTTTTCTCAGATTCATTCGACAAATCACGTGAGCTCGGCGCTCAGCGCCTGCGAGACTCGGGGTAGGCCAATCCGCAGTACACGCATGCACTGCAGGCGGAATGTTGCCTACCTATCAGGCGCTAAGAGCGCTTGCCTCGGATGAACTAGACAGTTTCGAAACGGCGAAGGGCAGACATGCTTTCTGGGTGATCCCTATAATGTAACCGGGATGACAACCACGACGCCGGACTCGGACTGTTGGCCTTACATTGGGGGGGGGGGGCATAGCGCTCGACCGGGACCTTACCAAGGCCACCCCTCCAGGACAGGGGCGCCCTGCCCTGCACGTGTACTGTCCCCACCAACGATCTCTTCCACAAATAAGCTGAATAAAGCCCCCGCCCTGCGAGTGCTGTTGTAGCGACACTGATGGCGATAGCATTGAGTGGCGGGCGCGGCCGGGACACACACGGCACCGCTGTTAGCGCTGTAATTGCGAGCTGACACACCTCGCCGGTCGGCCCGTCCGCACCCTGCACGGCGCACCCTCACGCACACCCCATCACGTCCCCATACGGCAAAGCTAACTGAACTTGCATCCCTACGCATATCTTCATCTGTAAACTAGGGTTATAAAGACCAAATCGTCCCCGCCTGCGCCCCAGCCAGTGCTGGAAGACGCCAGTGGCCAGAGAATCTATGGGGTCATTAGTGCCACCTCGGGTCGGACCTCGGGACATGGGACCCCGCCCCCGCGCGCGCTGGAGATGCCTGTTCTGGAGGACGCCTTGTGACTTCGGTATGTCCAATCCAACGGCTCAACACCGTGAACCTGACCGCTGGACACAACAGCGGGGGCGTGCGGCAATGAGTGGCCACCAGCGCAAGCTCGTAGCGGATCGAACTCCAGCAGCTCCGCGCGCTCCGCTCCTGGCGCAGTCGGCGACCCAGTCCCCACCGCGAGCCCGTCCCGCGCCCGTCTCGCGCCCATGGACGCGACCAGGGTGAGCTCTCCGGGTGAAGTAGAGGTCTACTCGTGTCAGACAACGGCGACGACCGGCTTTGTGTGTTGTGTCCCAGCTGGCGCAGGTGCCACAGTTACTGCAGGTGCCGCAGCCGGCGGCGCCACAGCGAACCAGCCGCGCCTGGCAGGGCGACTCTTACGAGCTGCAATGGCTGGGCGCGCAGCGCGTCAGGTCCTCGCCCAGCTTCCCTCCACCCGCGGCCGTGGCTCCCCTGCCGCAGGCCCCGGAGGAGGCCGCCAAGCCTGTCAAGGCCACCGCCGACCAAGGGGGGCGCGACGTCGCCGAAAACCACGACGATCTTTTCGGCGGCAACGGGATGTACGAGGACTTGAGGCCGCTCGCGCTGGGGCTGGCCGTGTGTGGGCTGCTGCCCGTCGCCTTCAGGCCTGGTGAGTATAGTCGTGGGCTGCACCGAGGGCTGCTGCACACGAGGACTGGTCGCCTTGCCGTTGGCCTCGTCGGCCTCGCTGTCAAACGCTCTGTCCGCAGAGCGCTTCTCCTTCCACCCGGGCCGCTCCACGCTGCTGTACTCGCTGGCCGTGACGCTGGCCATCTGCTGGTCGGGCTGGCGGCTCGTCACGGACCGCTTGGAGCTGCTGGAGACACGGCAGCGCGTCAGCCTCAACACCCGCTTCACCTCGGTGGTGAGCTTCGGCTCCATGACGGGGCTCTGCATGACGCCGCTGCTGTGGTTCGAGGCGCGGCACGTTCGACGGCACCAGCCCGCCGCCGCCGAGCTCATGGTGCGTGCCGCCCTGGTGCCACAACCTCGCTGGGACCACCCCTAAATCGTTTCAATTCACGCATTTTTTCATATGGACCTGTTCAAATTCGGATTTCACTTTGACAACAAAACTGCATTGAACGTTACCTATCCATATACGGAATCGCTATCCGTGCTGACGAACGCCCGACGGCCGGCATACTCACAGGACTCCTTTGGCGCCACCTTCCGTCGGTCGCCGCGGCGCTGGGCGCGCACTCTGTCCTGGAGCGCTGTGGTGCTGCTCGCCGTGTTCGTGCCCGCCTGCGAGGCCATGTGGATCTACCTGCTCGCGGCCGAGGGCGGCCACTGGACGCACATCTTCGCGCACAACCAGGTGCTCGTCGTGCCCATCATAGTGTCGTGCCTCGTGGCCGGCAGCGCCTACTGCGTCAAGCGCTTCGCCGACGCGCTGCGGACCACGATGTCCAAGGTAACCAAGACCTGCAGTGCGTTTGCCGGGCACTCTGGCAGGTACCAGCGGGGGCTGCTGCTGCAGGTCCGCGTGCCCTGTCCACAGGAGCTGAGGCGGCCCTGGCTGGTGGCGTCGCGGGTGGACGCCTACCGCCGGGCCTGGCTGCAGCTGCGGGACCTGACGGAGCGCCTGGTGCGCACGCCGCTCACGGCCATCGCCATGCTGCTGCACATGCTGCTCATGTCCACGCTCGCCGTGTACCAGGCGCTCATCGGGCTGCTCGAGGGCGAGGTCACCCTGGGCGTTATCGCCCCATAGGCGACCAACACTAAACACGGCCCCGCCCGGATGAACAACACCTGCGTAAGGTCGGCTCTGCACAAAGCGGCCCAACCCGACGTTGAGGGTCTTGGCCTCGCCCATAACAGGCGGCGTTGAACCCGTACTTGGT
>NW_026267280.1:284743-285782 GCF_000697945.3 Frankliniella occidentalis | reverse complement strand
AGGTGTCGCACGGCTGTAAAGTCATCGCCAGCGGAGCGCGAAAAATATCACCCGGCCGAGATTCGAACCAGCGACCAGGTTCATACCGGGCCCGGGCCCGGACGCTACCGACTTGGCCACGACGAAACGACACAGAGCACAATAATTTTCGGCGGCATCCAGATCTCAGCTGTGAATGACGCCCGAAGACACTTGGCCAGCCTTTCGTTTTCGCTTTAGTTCTTTGCGCTGTTTACTTCTGGTTGATACGGTTGATATATTATTAGCATTGGCGGAAGTAATGAATTCGTCTAAAGACGGTTCAGTTTAGGCTGTCTCAGGCACTGTCGGCTGTAGCTACAATCGTGTAGCCACAAATAGGGACGTATCATTTTGGTCTAAAGTATCACGATCTCCTCGTACAGCTTGTACCGGGTGTCCAGGCTAAGACATGCCAGTACGTTGGGTTGCCTATGCACTAGCTGCAGGGATTGCAGGCGCGGGCGGGTGGCGGGAGCGGGAGATCGGTGGGGTAGCTGCCACTTCCCCGCCACCCGCCCCGCGCCTGCAGCCCCTGCAGCTAGTGCATACGCAATCCAACGTACTGGCATGTCTTAACCTGGACACCCGTTCTTTTTTTTTGCCCATACTGAACCGTATTGACGCGTGTCAGCGCCCCAAGGGATCATCCAGAAAGTGGTTGTGTCATCCTCCGTCATAAACCTGTCAAATTTAGACTATTATAGCTCTTGGCGCCTGATAGGTAGGCAACATCTTGCTTGCAATGCATGCGAGTATTGCGGGGTGGCCTATCCCGAGTCTCGCAGGCGCCGAAGTCTCGTTATTTGCCTAATAAATCTGAGGAAAACGGACGCACCTACTTCATGGATAATCCATGAGGCACCAGGGTGAGCGACAGTAGGCAAGCGCACCCGCACGCCAGCATAAGGTACAAGCAAAAAACATTTTTAAAAAAACTACGGGCAATATATGTTGATATTTGCTCGGTTTTGCAAGAGCCGCACCGGTTTTGGTGGTGGGCTGCATGTGGAACGGGAGC
>NW_026267280.1:281258-284693 GCF_000697945.3 Frankliniella occidentalis | reverse complement strand
TGGCGCCTGATAGGTAGGCAACATCTTGCTTGCAATGCATGCGAGTATTGCGGGGTGGCCTATCCCGAGTCTCGCAGGCGCCGAAGTCTCGTTATTTGCCTAATAAATCTGAGGAAAACGGACGCACCTACTTCATGGATAATCCATGAGGCACCAGGGTGAGCGACAGTAGGCAAGCGCACCCGCACGCCAGCATAAGGTACAAGCAAAAAACATTTTAAAAAAAACTACGGGCAATATATGTTGATATTTGCTCGGTTTTGCAAGAGCCGCACCGGTTTTGGTGGTGGGCTGCATGTGGAACGGGAGCGTGTGTCCTACGTAAGATGCAGTAAATCATGTTGGTGTCACTTTCGCGAGAGGAAAGTAAAGGGACAAAAATAGCGCGGCCAGCACTGTGTGTTGCGTCACTACCCGGACCGTATCTCGCACTTGCACTGACCCTCGACACTGCGCATTTAGCTGAGCCGTTGATACCGTGGCCCTGTTCTAGTGTCATGAGAATGCTTTTCTCTCAAGGACAAATTCAAAGATAATCGCGTGTTTACGTGGAGGAGTGTGAGGCGTCTCCATAATTTGAAATGTGCAGGTATTGTCGGCCACTCTCACCTACGTCATCGTGCTGGTGCAGTTCCGGGAGCCGGCCTACTCGTCGGCGAGCGACTACAGGAACCAGTCCGCCCTCCAGAGCGGGGTGAAGGGCGAGTAGAGATGAGACCCAGAACTAGGAGTTTGATACCAAAATTTAATAAATAAGATAATTGCCAACAGAACCGCGAGTTTTCTGTTCACAGAGATAAACAAGATGAAAAAATACCATTGAGTCAGAACACTACTCACCACTCTTGTGCATAATCATAAAGCATCTATGACATTCGTTCGTAGTCATCATAAGACGTAAGTTAGCATGGTTTTGCCTACGGTGTCAGCAGCCCAGCCACTGATTTGTGGTCATGGGTCCATCTCTTGGGATGTGAGCGTGCTAGGCGGGGCGTGGCTCAGCTTCGGGATCTCCAGCAGTCGGTGGTCGCGGGGCGTCTCCGCCACCCACAGCCGGGCCGTCCGGGCCGTCGCGAGGGCCAGCAAGGCGGCCACGGCGGCGATGAGGAAGGCGGGCGTGGGCCGCGAGGGGTCCTTCACTATAAATTGTAGCGTACACCGATTTTTTCTGTTTTTCTTGATTTTTTGTGATTTTCTGTTTAATTTTTGTGAATTTTTGTGAATTTTTGTGATTTTTTGTGATTTTTTTTCTGACTCTTCGTTAATTTTTCGTGATTTTTTGGGTGATTTTTTCGTGATTTTTTCGTGATTTTTTTCTAAGGGTGTACATTGATTTTTTTGAATGAAGGACCCCTCGGTGGGCCGCAGCGCCGCCGGGCCGGGGCCGCGTTGCACTCGCACTTGACGGCTGCTAGTTCGCACGTCACCAGACACTCCAGCGAGCCCGCGCCCGCCACGGAGCCCCGCCGGCAGCCCACCCTGGCATTTCCGCATTGCCGCTCCTGCAGGCACGCGGCCACAGGAGCTGACATGATTTACTAATTTAGTAATTTGAGGTCGAAATTAATCAATGAATTGTATGAAAGAAAAGGGGCGGGAGGCTCTAGCTGCCAGTATTACAATGAATGCTGCAAACAGGATAGATCCAGTAAAAGTTCCACATATTTATTCAGTTGTCTGAAGATAGATTTAAAATGCAATACATAACGCAGTGTCATATGCACTTTGGTTACCGTTGAGGCCGCTAAGCCGAGAGGTAGGCCTATCGAGTAGTACGTGCAGCAGCGTTGCGTGCCTAATTTTTATACGTTCTGTGTGTACCAGGTGGCTGATTCACGCCGAGCACTTTCGTAGTCACACTGTACCGCATACCCGGTGCGGGTGGGTTGCCTACTCGCACGAGGCCATAAGGAGCCGTGGGCAGCGTGGATAGGCAAACCCGCCCGTACCCCTGAATGCGGTACAGTATAGTATAACTACGAAAGTGCGCGGCGTGAATAAGCCACCTGGTACAGTTGATTTAAATGGAATGTTAACAAAAGTCAAACTGATTGTGAATAAGATAAAAAATGTGAGGTGTGCCCGCCCCTAGAACTCCTCAACGGTTGCCTGATCGCACTCCTCGCAAAGGACTAATGTCGACAACAACCTCTGCACAACTCTGAGCTGCTCATCGCACTTTGCCTGGTTGTTGCACTTTCTTACTAGAATGACCCGATGTGGCTTTAGCGCCGCGCAGTCCCCCAGGATGGCGAGCAGGTCCTCCTCCGGGCCCACCCCGAGCTGCAGCTCCTGTAACGTGTTTGCGTGTCTGCGCAGCAGAGACTGCAGCGTGTCGTAGGGAAGGCCGAGCGCCCGAAGCCATCTCAGAGAGCTTCTTTCCGGCAGCTGCCGCGAGACGGAACTGGGCGGTTCTACAGGTCCCCCACGGTTTACGAGGGGTGTTCGGGAACTCCCCGAAGACGTTCCTTCACCACCATCCTCGCACTGTTGGCTAACCGAATGCCCCTCTTGAGCGGCGGCGCCGGATATCTCTAGCCTCCACAGCCGCGGCATGGACTCAAGCGCGCGGAAGTGAGGCGCCTGAGCGGACACCAAGCTCAGCTCCTGCACCGTAGGCGCTGCCATCTCCAGGATCTCGACGGGGTCCTCATGGCACCTGACGTTGAACAGCCGCGTCACCTGCGGTAAAGAGACGAGCGCCATGAGCGGTAGTGATCTTCGACCCAGACCACCCAACCGATGCCCCCAAGGATGCTCCAACCTAAAAGAGTCTTAAGACCCACTTTGAGTAGTTTTCGCGAATATCGCTCTAGAGCGATGAAGCTATTCGTCGCTCTGTTTGGGCGAGTTAAGTGACTAGTATGCCTAAATTATCATCAAATAGAACGTTTAACCTTTGGCGCCAGCATGCCCCATGCCCCCTCCTTTGTCCGCTTATATCGTGAACGTTATCAAAACATTTCGCTTGGTTTATTGATGGTGATATAAATTGATGATTCTTGTTTTCCCCTCTACAAATAACGGTCTGGTAAAATATGGAAACATAAATAAACTGTTTTAGGATTTGTTTTACCATCATTTTTTAATTTTGGGAGACTGCAACACTTTTCCCGAAAAGAGGTGAATTTTAATTGGTATTTAGGTTTTCAAAGTCTTTAGAGGCCGGGAAAGGTTAAGGCGACCGTTTTCTCTCCCAACCCCATTCCCCTTCCCTAGACACATGCGTGTACGGCGAGTAAATAGCTTGGTAGCCCCTGATTGTGCGGAGGGTAGGCAAACCCGGCATACACACGTGTATACACTGGCTCTGATTGCCTACCCACCAGGCGGATCGTTACAAACTAAGTATCAAAATAAATAATGCAATTATTGGTACACCTATCAACTTGTTTTTTTACAGTTCTGCCGTTTTTCTGCCGTGGGTGGGGGGGG
>NW_026267280.1:278755-281208 GCF_000697945.3 Frankliniella occidentalis | reverse complement strand
TTTAAAACGCTTGTTTGTGAAACTTCCGACTAAAATTTGCAATCCACCTAATTTTTTGTCGCCTTATCGGTGCCGCAGGTCGGCAAGGACTTCCTGTACCCGCTAGAGACGTTCGTGGGTTTGTGCGTGCCAGACGCAGCTCGGGTGGAGGTGAGCTTCGGGTGTGTGCAGCGGTAGCGGTGTTCAGCTCAGACTTAACGACACAACGCTCTGTCTGTGCAGGTCAACTTGTTCCGGGAGGTGGTAGCGACCTCGGCGCTGAGGGTGACTGTGGGCGGCTACTGGGACGTCACCAGGGCGACCATGACGTCGGTAAGAATCCGCGCGCCCGCACTTTCGTGGTCTTGGTGGTGGGTGTAATTTTGACGTCCCTGATTGTAGCTCCACGATTGTAGCTACAGCCGACAGCGCCTGAAACAGCTTAAACTGAACCGTCTATAGACGAATTCATTACTTCCGCCAATGCTAGAATATCAACCAGAAGTAAACAGCGCTAAGAACTAAAGCGAAAACGAAAGATATCAATGCCTCGCCGAAGCTCTCGCCTTGTCCAAGCGCTCGGAGGGACAGGGGGCCGCGGGGCCCGATTAAGTAAAGCATTGCCTACCCTCCAGGCGTTTTCAGCGACAATCATCGACCCACGCCTAGATTGACACGGCGTCACTTCTTAGCTTTAGAAAGGATGTATGAGCCTGGGGTCTACAGGAGCCTCAACCGAAAGCCCCCGTCACGATAGACGCCTTACTGAGAAGCCGTGGCCTACCTCGCAGGCGTCCAAGCGACAACTCGTGTCGCGGCAACAAGTGGTAATAGTAGACACGTCCCTGTTAATGGACACAAAAATGTGGTCACAAGTGGGGCAACATACGATGTCCGACGCCACCAGCCACACGCCACGCCCCTTTTGTAGCTAAACAGTTGTAGCTACAGTCGACATGACCGCATGTAGCTTCATCCAAACCAAAATTGTCGGCCCTAAGATCAACTCCCGGGCGGGGCAAATTTTTTCTTTGTCGCTTTTTGTCTCCCGTTAGGCATGGCCGAGCTTAGACCTCGGCTCCGTAGGAGCAAGCTGGTAGCCGAGCGTGTTAAAGCGTGATCGTTGGCGGATCGTGCGGGTGGTCGCTAGTTCGAATCCCATCCGCGGTCATTTTTCCCTGCTTTGCTGGCCAAGTGTCTTCGGGCGCGTCGGTCACAGCTCAGATCAACATGCCGCTAAAAGTAGTGCTCCGTCTGTATCGTTCCGTCGTGGCTAAGTCGGTAGCGTCCGGGCCCGGTATGAACCTGGTCACTGTTTCGAATCTCGGCCGGGTGATAATTTTCGCGCTCCGCTGGCCATGACTTTACAGCCGTGCGACACCTGATGTAATAGGCCTGTACGCAAACAGTCGCTGGTTCGAATCTAGTCGACGGAACCCTTTCCCCTCTGCCCGCCATATGTCTCGGAATGAGAGCCACAGCGGAGATAAGCTTCACCTATGCAAAATCCTAATCATTGGTTCAGTTGGTAGAGTGCGCGCTCGGGACGCGGATGGTTGTCAGTTCGAATACTGTCCAAGGTTCATTTTTTCATATTTATTAGTTTGCGGCGCGGGGACCAAGGGTTAAGACAAAAGGCCAGCCGACGTGGGGAGGTGGACTTGACCGCCTACTCAGCAGCCCCCCCCCCTTTCCGCCTGCAAAAAAAAGAAGAAAAGGTTCGCCCCGACCAGGACCCGACCCCTAGGCTGAGGATGTCGTTTGCACCGAGACCTAGCGCGCTCGCCACTCGGCTGTCGGCTCCACTTGTTAACGGAAAGGAGGTGGACTTGACCCGGCCTGCACGCGTGCAATACGAGAGACCAAGACCCGTAAAGCAGGACCGAGTTCTGACCTGTCCATGGCGAGGAGAAGCTGACAGCCGAGTGGCGAGCGCGCTGGTGTGTGGTCCGGACACCGTCGGACTGGGGATCGAATCCCCTTGATTTATTTAAGTTTTTCTTCAAGGTCAAGTTCAAAGCGCAAGAAAATTGACACTCCTGACACAATGTCAGTGTGAATCCGACTAGGTCTGCAGCAAGGTAAGGAGGTCGACTTCACCACCTACTCAGCAGGTCCCGAAAAAAAGTTCAACCCCAACAGGATTCGATCCCCAGGCCGACGGTTTCCGGACCGCACACCCCAGCGCGCTCACCACTCAGCTGTCGGCTCCACTCATCAGCGGAAGGTTCAGAACTCGGTCCTGCTTTACGAGGCTTGGTCTCCCGTATTGCACGCGTGCAGGACGGGTCAAGTCCACCTCCTCGACGCGCTGCAGCCCGGGTCGGCTCTTGGCCCGAAACACGGAAAATGGCCACTAAAAGAGCCCCTTGGGCGCGCGGGGGTTAGGTTAGGTCAATTTATGGGACTTGTTCCGTGTTTTTGGCCAGAATTCGACCCGGGCTGCAGCGCGTCGAGGAGGTGGACTTGACCCG
>NW_026267280.1:271417-272901 GCF_000697945.3 Frankliniella occidentalis | reverse complement strand
GGGGCCGCAGGCCCACGCGCGCTAGGGGCCCCAGCCCCAGGCCCAGGCGCGCTAGGCCCAAGGGCCCCAGGCCCAGGAGCCCCTGGTTCCGGAAATCTCGCACCATCACATTCAGCACGTTCACCAATGCCAAGTTGGTGGGAAGTTCCTCTGGTGGGCCATTGAATGCCTGCAGCGGATTATTGCGTCAGCCTGGGGTGGGGTACAATGATAGGGAAGCCCTTGGAGCAGGTGCTGACAGTTTGTCACGCCCCGGCCTCAACTAAGTTGGAATGCCTGTATTTTTTTTACATTATTTGCCGATGGTCACTACTTTGTGTGGCGGTCTCTCACCTGCCGGCACGCCGCTATCGGGCACTCGCTGACAGGCAGTTGTTCTCGGAGGCACCGCAGGCACACCGTGTGCCCACACGGCAGGACCTTGGGGATCAGGGGGCGTTCTCCGGTGACGAACGGCCTGTTACATCTGACACAATCCATGACAGCAGCACCTAGAAGCAAGTTTTCTCAAACTCTGGCCTGGTGCCCATTAAGGTGCCACCGCCTCTTGTAGCACATATCGTTCTTAGAACGTTTACGGAACCTCCAGAGAACCAAACCCAGCCAGAAACGTCGTATCGATATTCCGTCGAATCGACATCGACTTGTCGAAAAATTCATCGTTTCGACGTATTTTTGGACCTCTGGTACGACCAACGACGTCGAAATGACGGCGTTACGACATGCCATTTCTGGCTGGGAAATAACGTTCTCATAACGTTGTCTGAGTGTTTGGTGCTACAAGCGCGTACAATAAAAATACAAACCATGGATTTGTGGGCGGAGGGCGGAGTGGAGGAGAGTGTAGGTAGTCTTTTTCGGGCATTTCCTTTATACAAAGGCACGCTTCTACACATATACATTGTCGTGATGGCAGAAGTCGGAACACGGCGGCCCTGACCTGCGACCACGCTATCCATCGAAGCGCAGCGCGGCGACTGGACTAAGACTGGTCTACTGGACTCCTACGGACAGGGTCCATGACCTCAAACGCGGAGCCGCGGTCCGCGGTCGAGGAGGCGCGTGGAGGGCCAAAAAAGAAGGGGTGTGACGCATACTTTGAAGAGGCACAGTCCATCTCCGAAACGAAAGTTTTGAATGAGTCTAAGCCAGTTTAAGCCTTGAAAAAAGAACCTTCAAAGATCTGCGATTTCTTTTAGTTTGAACAGAGCGGAACAGAGTGAGAAATTTTTCCGATAATATCGTTTTGACATAGGTGTTCACGTTGGTTAGCAATACAAAACTGGTCATGAAATGGCCGTCCTTTTGACATCAAAACTAACGACTAAAGTGTGACAAGTGTATCTTACATTTCGTTACGTAAAACACACTGACATATGTTTGACGAAGTGTGGGACCCTCACAAATATTTACAGTTATCTTACTATATCACTTTCCACAAACGTAAGCCGACACGTCTTTTAGACAAGACGCGTTACAGGTCT
>NW_026267280.1:259074-259740 GCF_000697945.3 Frankliniella occidentalis | reverse complement strand
GGGTGATGCCTGCTGCTCTCTTGCACTGCAGTGTACTCCTTGGGTTGTTATACTCGTGGGTACTCTCGTCGAAAAGCTCGGT
Source organism: Frankliniella occidentalis (assembly GCF_000697945.3). Classification (NCBI taxonomy): domain Eukaryota; kingdom Metazoa; phylum Arthropoda; class Insecta; order Thysanoptera; family Thripidae; genus Frankliniella; species Frankliniella occidentalis. Next base: position 259,658 of record NW_026267280.1, on the reverse strand, counting down.
TTCTCTAGTGGGGCGTCAACATGCGTTGAAACCCACCTTTACAGCCTCGTTTACAGCAGTGATTGTTCTTTTTAGCCCGACCTTCTGCTTTGTTAGGGGGGCAGAAGCGACTCAAACCCTCTAATTTAAGCTTGGTTTGGGCCTTCCCCACCACTACCACCACCACCACACCGGGTAGCACTTGACTCCATCTTCATGAAGAAAACAAAACAAAAAAGACAATTGTTTCCCTAACTTTATCTTGATTTTGCAGTACTGCAAGCTTGCAATAATTTCCCCTCCACAAACATGTCATCACTGCGCACACACGTTCTGAAAACCATTGAAAAATTTTAGCTTCTAATTTTTTTGGATAACATGTTCATTCATAGGGATTTAAATTGAACCTCTACTATCAATGTGGTTAGACCAGAAGTATTCTTAAACTTATTCTTAAACCTACATTAAAAAAGTTACAAAAACATATGAAAAATTGACCCAAACTTTTTTTTTTGAAATTGTTGTAGTGCTTCTATTTTAAAAGTAGAGGTTCATTGTGAGGACCTCATGACATCCAAAGTCCACAACAAATTTGAAGTAAATCT
>NW_026267280.1:253079-259024 GCF_000697945.3 Frankliniella occidentalis | reverse complement strand
AGCCGCTCGAGAGCCGAGAACATAACCAACAAAACAACGTCGCTCTATCCGGATGAGAAAAGAGCTTGAGCTTGCATGTTTATTTGCCGGATTTTGAAACTTTATACTTATAACTTTTTTGTTAATAATTTTCCTCGTGAACATTTTATAACTTGCGGTGCTGGAAACTTCCACAGCATAGCTTAAGGGTTTATTCCTAACCGGCACTGAAATGGAGAAAAAACACAAAGTGAACGAGGGCGACTGGATTTGCACGGATTCTTCGTAAGTTTTAACACTCCTCTCATCTATTTCAATATTTGAAGTGATATCGAAACCATAGGATCATGTCGGCCACTAACGAAAGTATGTTTGAGACTTTCACATACCTTACCTTTAAGTTTGAGTATTATTGATTTACATCTCTCAAGTACTCATTCAAATGGTTCAAACTCTGGTTGCTTCTCTGCATGCACACATCATTGACTCATTTTGTTGCAAAGATTCTTAGTTGTACTTTGAATTAGTGTCAGAACCTTGCAAACAAAATTGTTTGGATGGATGGAAACTGTATAGGAATTTTTTACACCTAGTCCTCTTGTATCTAAATGGTTTTGCCTTTTTGTTTGATGTATTGCCGTACAATTTTGAGAGTTTCTTTGTTTTGTCTGTCACCAGATGTGGAAACCTAAACTTTGCCAGGCGAACCTCTTGCAATCGATGCAACAAAGGTATTTATTTATTTAGCAAGCTATTTATTGATGTAGTAAATTTGTTTGCGTTTTATGTCTGCACATTCTCACATTTGTGAGAAATGTTCTTGTATAGATCTGTGAAATTGAAATTGAGAATTTTCCGGCTGAATTGATAAAAAATCTGATTGCTGTACTATTGTTGCTGTTAGCATAAAGATTCAAAGAAGCATTTTGCACACTATTTTAATAATTTATTACTGATAACTTTGAACCCATTCATTCTAGAAAGAGAAGATACCCTACAGCAGAAGAAAAAACAATGCACTGAAATAGGGAAAGCTGCAGCTGAAAAAAGCAAAGGGCTTTTCAGTGCTGATGATTGGCAGTGCAATAAGTATGTATACTCTCTTGAAAAGTATTTCCTTTTTATTTATCATTTTTCCTTAGCATTTTTCAATTCATTATTATTTTTATTCAGATGTGGGAATGTCAATTGGGCTAGACGTAGTACATGCAACATGTGCAATGCACCTAAATTTGGTGAGATAGAAGAGCGCACTGGCTATGGAGGGGGCTACAATGAGAGAGGTGTGGTCGAGTATGTTAAGCGAGAAGAATCTGATGATGAATTTGACGAGGTAAGTTATTACTTTTAGGGTAGAACATCAGTCCAGTATTAAAATTTTAGCGGATACTTATTGTCTCTGTTTTATGTAGTTTGGCCGTCGAAAAAAGAAGAAGCAAAGTAGCAATGGTCATCAAAAGTCTGAAAAAAGAGAGAACCCCAAAAGCACTAAGGCTCTTAAAGATGATGAGGAAGAGGAGGAAGAAGATGATGAGGTATGTCTCTCCTCCCTTATACATGTTTTATGTTTTGCATACATTTCGGTGATATTGTTTGATTCTCACTATATTCCTTTTGTGCTTTGTAGGACGATGACGGGGATTTGTCAAAATATGATTTAAGTGATTGGGGAGGGCCCAGTGCATCCACAAGTAAAGGTCAGGAAAATACAGAAAAAGAGAAAAAGACTACTACCAAGGATGCTAAATCCAAGCAAACCAAAAGAAAATCACGATCAAGTTCGAGATCCAGGTCTAATTCTCAGTCCAGATCACAATCCAGCTCCAGTTCAAGATCAAGATCGCAGTCCAAATCTCGCTCACGATCCAGATCAGATGATTCCCGCTCAAGATCAACATCAACATCTCACTCCAGATCTCATTCAGATTCCCGCTCTTACAAACGCTCAAGGAATCGTTCCAGGGATCGCTCATCTGAACGATCTCGACGACGCTCTCGAGGACGCTCACACTCACGCTCTAGATCTCGTTCTGGCAACCGCTCTTCAAAGAAAAGCTCCAGGTATGTTAACTAGATTTGGCATTTATTTTTAAAATTTTCCAACCTCTACTTCATATTTTCTTAATTTACAGATCTCATTCTTCACATAGCAGCGCTGGTTCTCACTCTCCCTCAAGATCGAAGCACAGTTCTAGTGGGCGTAAATAGAAGCATCATTGGCTTGGTAACTTTAAGGAGGCATTAAGTTGATAACTGTGACCCTTTTTAAAATTAAATATGTTTGTGATACCAGTCATTTTTTTATTGCAAGAGGTTGTCAATCAACAATTTTATTTGGAGCACTGCAGTTGCCAAGGTTTTGTGCGTTTAGCAAATTTTCTGGTAGTTGTGCTAAGTCTGACAGCAAATACCTAGAAGTAATTTTTCATTTGAATTGTCTGGTTTCTCATCTTTCACTTTTTCTCCTTGTATTTACTTCACTTAATGTAATCTTATACTTTGGCCAGCATCATCCAGGATGAGAATGGGAGAGGAAAAAGTGTGTCAGTCTTTGGTACGCTAGAGCTTTTCATTACCTACATTGTTCTCCTTTTGCCAAGCATTTAGTATACATATAACACATTTGTTGTTAATGAACTCAACAGCAAAGCAGGAGTGTAACTTTCGGTAATGTACGATTTATGATTTATGGTTCATCTTGAAGGTTTCTCAAATTATTACGAAATCCACAAGTACATTAAACTTGAACAAATACAACTTGATTTTCCTTTCCGTTAAAATGAATTTGAAGAACCTAGTCAATTTCTGTAATTGTTGAAAGCGGTTTCAATTCCAGGTTTTTTTTTTTTTAAATATATGAAAGCATGCTATCATTGATTTGATTTGTCACCACCTGTAAGCTACCTTCATATTTTATCCATCAAGTGGCTATGTTATTTTATCACTTTGTTACAAAGTTGAAGGGAGCAGAAATTGTGACTTCTAGACTGAGCCAATCTTGCTGTCTTTATGGACTCTACGTCTGGTTTTACCCTAAAAATCAAACATTATAGACTCATTGTTTTTATATTATATGTGTGTAAATATCAAGGTATTAGATGTTTATGTACTGTACTATTAGATTATCTGCTTGTTCAGTTTTATTCTGTTTTCTGTACGAACACATGGAACATAATGCTGTATTTTCATTTGTTTTCAGTATCTATACATTTCTTTTTGTGTTTGGCACAGAATACCGGTAGTTGAACAGATTTGGGTACAAACCCCAAAATTAGTTAGCAGTTACACAGTTGTTGTGGTGATTTTACTTAAGAGAACCTTTAATGAATTGCAACTCAGTCTATCATTTCTATGTGGATATCAAGTAATTGACTATTAAGATTCCAATGTGTGTAAAGAAACCTTTCTTTTCCTTTCTGACTACACAATCATTTTAAGCAGCCTCTTGCATGATAATGCAGTTGAGGCGGTTTCTTGAATAGATCATTTATACTGTTTTCTAAAATACTAATGTGGACAATCAAACTTCAATATTCTATCTCTTGTTGTTACAAGAAATAATATGTGACTCAAGAGTGTTGTATAGTAATTAAAGTATCTAAAACCTGCATGCAGCTTCACATCAGGATATTAATATTCCAATGTAAGTATCTATACCTTTTGCTTACGTAGTATGAAGTTGAAGCTTAAAGCCATTACATACACAGCTTAAGTGCCATGAATCAGTCATCTTATCCATGGGAATGGGATATTCTAAGTTGTATTGTTTGTAGTCCTTTTCTTTTTTTTTTCTTTTTTTTGTCGTTGCATATGTTTGTATTCAACCTACTCTGTTACATCACTTTACTGTAACTTTCATACTGCAATCATTTGCCAAGTAAATGTGGCAGTTTATTGAAAGACATTGGACCGCAAATGTACCCATTTTCTTCATTTAGGTGTGTATAGAATGTTCAAACCTCCTATGTACTTTGTAACTGTTTTGCTGATGTTATAACAAAAACACGCAATTAAATTGACATTGGCATGTTCAACAAACTTTTTATCGTGTACTGTACCCCCTGCACTGCAATGCTAATGGCCAACAAGCTACAGGATTTTTCTTTTCATTTTTCTAAAATCATTGTTGTTATTGGCTGTCATCGTAATGGGCACACCTTGGCTATACAACAGCGTAATCTAATCAATCGTTGTTTTAATAGAATTAGAGAGATAGCGTAAATATTGTAAATCACTCGTTCTGACAATGTCAGTTTATTTATTTATTTTACGGACGAGAGAAAAATTAAATTCCTAATATCACAGATTGTTGTTTGGTTCGTGTTTAAAATAGGAGGGCGTGGAGCAGCGAGAGAGCAGAGTAGAGGACGACGACGCACACGGAGGGCGCGAGGGTTCCGGCAGCGCTAACCGTCGTGGACGCGAGCACCAGGGGCACGGAGCGGTCCGCCATCATGCGCTTGAAGAAGTGGTGCGACTTCTTAAGGGTCCGGGCGAGCGTGCCGCCCTCGAAGTCGACCTGCACCAATCCGAACTCGCGCCTGCGGAGACATCGTTGAGTGGAAACACGAGTGCCGAGGGGGTTACGAATCACATCAAAATTTAACGCGATATCGGAGTAACATCGTCTTGATATAACTCCGCACAAGACAGCAGATACCGTGCACTGCGCACTCAGGGCATTGGAAACCCAACGTACTGCCGTGTCTTAGCCTGAACACCCGGTACGTTTAAAAGAGTTGCTTAGAGGTACTTTTTAAAGTTACGTTTCCTCCGCGGTACTCACTTGTAGCCCGCGCTAAACTCGAAGTCGTCGAGCAAGGACCACATGGTATAGCCGAGCACGTTAACGCCGTCCTCGTTGACTGTCCGCATCAGCTCGCGCAGGTAGGCCTAAGGGAGGATAGCATTCGGTGACCACAGCGTTGATTGCTCTCCATCCAGAAAAAAACACGTACCTTACCTTGATTTCAAGTAAAAACCAGACTGGAGCGCCAATACATTAAAAGTGTTCCTGATTATACTCAATGCGCTGTATACAATAGTGACTCGAAAGCCGATGGAGTCACTTTGCTATGCAATTAACAAAAATTCTACTGACAGTGGCGGTAGTGCTCAATTCCGTTCATTCGAGCGGAATTTGGAATTCCCTTAAATTTACTGAATTCAGCTTTACATTAAAGTCAAAATTTCCTATGGAACAACAGGAGCACTTTGTGACATGAGCTCAAAGGTTTTCCGGGTGTGACACCTGAAGCCACGGGGGCAAGTCAGTACTCACGCTGTGGTAGACGGCTCGCGTGTCCCAGTCGTCCGTCGAGCTGTTGTACAGGCCCATGCCGTTCTCCGAGATGAAGATGCCCAGCTCCGGGCCGAATTTGGCTCTGATCCACAGGGACACGTCGCGGAGCAACCATGCAGTTACCTGCGCACAACCGATTGTGAGGTGGTCGCCAAGGACCAGGGCATCGTAACGAATCTTTTTGTTGTTTCACATTTTTGGCATTATCTCTGGAACCGAGCGGGCGGGGGTTCATTCGGAAGCTAAAATGGGGCTTGAATTTCGTTACCAAACCACCCAATGTGGTCGGATCGCCCCTCGTCACACGTTCATCACTTTGCCTAGCACCCCTCCCCCCCCCCAAAAAAAACACAAAAAAACGCGTGACGTAATTTGTGAACGGCCGCTTTACAAGTGCGTGCAACATTGTGGGTACTCGAGTGTTCACCTGCGAAAAGATGTTTTTGTTGGCGCCGGCTTCAACCACGGTGGTGACGTTGGCGTCGGCCCAGAGGCCTTTCATCGGGATCATCCCGGGGCCTCCACCGTGTCCATTGGGGTCCTTCCTGCGGTCCGCGACTATCGAGCCGTGGTAGGCGTTGACAGCCACGAAGTCGATGGCGCCTGTGAGGACAGCGAGGACGAACACAAGGTCATAGTCCAGTGGTACAGCACGCGCACCCAG
>NW_026267280.1:247432-248729 GCF_000697945.3 Frankliniella occidentalis | reverse complement strand
AAGGTCAATTAAATCTTAGTTAAAACAACTTGCCATCATACATGACAGCAACACTTGCTGCACTTGGAACTGTTCCTTGTCAAGGCCTTCGTAGGATAGTATGTGTCCATTTTACCATATGTCACAAGGTACCAGTCCTTCACAGTTAGGGCATTATTAAATTCTTCTACATCTGTAGCAGTGAAGGTCTCCTGAAGGACTTTGTCTCACCACATTTGAAGCACAAACCGTGTATTATACCACACACCAGTTAGCCAATTAATCAATTATGAAGATTAACAGTAATTCTTTTTTTCTTTCTGGCTAACACATTGTGCCTTCCGCCCTCATGATGTGTTAAGTCCTAGTTTACCATGATGCAATACACCTAACCTAATAACATATTGGAATAATATCTGTCACACAGCTAATACTTGTTGTCATGTGTTGACATGTCCCAAACTAACCTTACCAGAACTCGTGTCGCCTACGCCGTCTTGTACTTGAAGTGATTCAGTTGAGGATGTCCTGGTCTGATCATGTGATGTCCTGTATGTATAACTCGACTCTTTGGATTACGGCGGCGACGACGGCGCCGTCCGTGCTGCCACCTGTGGGCGGACATGAACTACTTCCGCTACTTCACAGTGAGCGCGCGGCGGGCGTTTTAAATGTACCTTTTATCGCCACGGAAAACCCTCTCTCAACACACACTTCTCCATTACTCTGAGATAAAACTACGAACTGATTTCGAAGAATTGCCGTGGTTTGGTTAAAGAACGAGTTTCCTGCTTAGCACAAAATTCATCTCGTATTCATAGTTTCCCTTGTTTTAAAATCCTATTTAAAGTGTTGGTATTCAAGCACGGAACCCCATCACACATGTAGGCTCGTTCGGACACAAGTTTCACGAGGAATCCGATGGGCTGATCGAAAATAAAACCAAAGAGCTCACTGTGTTAATATTCCACGAAAACGAGTCTAGGTACAGCCGAGGGGGAAATCACTTGCGAAATAGTCCGTACACCTTCCCCCGAAATAGTCCGAAATAAAATAGGTCCAATTGCCTACCTTACGGCGCCTTTCTAGTGGCGCCCTAGCGATCACCCCCCCCCCTTCACCCCTTAAACGCACCTGCTCAATCTTCATCTTAAATAAGCAAACAAAATATGAACCCAAATAGCGCCTATTTCACTTCTCACGCGCATCACTGCATTTAATATCTTACGATTACGGAACACCCCTTTCTCGGCGTCCTAAATGCGCGCAACAAAGCAGGTCCCTGGCCGGAGACAGAAACCAGAGACTAAACACGCCC
>NW_026267280.1:245170-247382 GCF_000697945.3 Frankliniella occidentalis | reverse complement strand
CAAGTTTCACGAGGAATCCGATGGGCTGATCGAAAATAAAACCAAAGAGCTCACTGTGTTAATATTCCACGAAAACGAGTCTAGGTACAGCCGAGGGGGAAATCACTTGCGAAATAGTCCGTACACCTTCCCCCGAAATAGTCCGAAATAAAATAGGTCCAATTGCCTACCTTACGGCGCCTTTCTAGTGGCGCCCTAGCGATCACCCCCCCCCCTTCACCCCTTAAACGCACCTGCTCAATCTTCATCTTAAATAAGCAAACAAAATATGAACCCAAATAGCGCCTATTTCACTTCTCACGCGCATCACTGCATTTAATATCTTACGATTACGGAACACCCCTTTCTCGGCGTCCTAAATGCGCGCAACAAAGCAGGTCCCTGGCCGGAGACAGAAACCAGAGACTAAACACGCCCCCGCCAGACAGAGAAGAGCTGAGACCCGAAGCGGGAATAAGCATCTCGACAGCGGATTCGCAGAAAGTTTGAAAAGATCCGCGGGCAGACAGATCATGTGAGGTGGCGCCGTGCCAGGCCGGCGCCGCACTGCGCGCTCGGGGCGGGGGCGTGGTCCCGTGACGTCGGGGCCCCGTGAGTGGCCCCCCGCCACCCCCCGCGGAAACGTTGGTCAGGCCGAGCAGACAATGGCAGGGTGCCTGCTACCCGCCCGACGGAACCGGCTTGTATGGTGTAAAACCGACATCCCAGGCCACCTGACGCTTCGTCTACGTCGCACTGCGCTCGTTGACTCACTAGCCTCCAACCAGCAAGGTGTAGCAGGAAGAACACGCTTTCTGACCTCGACCTACCCCCGCATGTCGTGTGAAGCGGTCTAACCTAACTTCGACTGAGGGGTGATGCCCGGGTGATGCCTGCTGCTCTCTTGCACTGCAGTGTACTCCTTGGGTTGTTATACTCGTGGGTACTTTCTCTGTTTTATTTTCCCCGCCGCCCCGCACAGCGAGTGCGGCCCTCGGCTCCTGTTTGCAGACTCCTCCCGCTACCGCCCCGCGACACATAAACACTGCGATGCTGCTGCAAGTGGGTCACTGCGGCCGCGGTGCGCGTGCGCGTGCCGCGGTGCACCGCCCGCCCCCGGTCAGCTCAGCTCGTCGCGTCGCCACGCCGCCCTTGTTTTCGCTGAACAACGGTCGCCTCTAGTTGGACCGAGCCGGGGCGCCCGCGCCGACACCGAGCAGCCCCAAGGGCGCCGGCGAGTTTTGTAATATTTGTGAAGTCAGGGCGCCGCCCGCGCCTCCCCCGCGGGACGACAACATCCTGCCACGCCCCGCCACGCCGCGCGCCCATTCAAGGAACGGTCCTCGCCGTCGACGCCACCGCCACGTGGGGCGCGTGTCTGGGCGTGTGGGCCGGCGCGATGCTGCCCGGGGGCCGCGGGGGCGCGCGCGGGAGGTCGCGGAGGGCCAGCTTGCCCTATAGCCGCGCCCCGCGACGGCCGCCGGCGGTCCAGCGCGCCTGTGCATAGGCAGACCCGCCGCGCACGAGTGTCTTGCACGCCACTGCCGGCTACCTCCCAGGAGAGCGATTGGAGAGCTCACGGTGAGCTCACCGGAAGTCTTCTAAACCGCTCAAAACAGGGTGAGGGGGGTGGTGGAAACGTTCTGAGAACGCTCTTCAAGTGAGCTCACCGTGAGGTCTCTAATCGCTCACCAGGTGCCCCAGGCGGCGACCTCGCAGGTAAGCAGGTCAGCACGGCCCTCCAGCGCGCCTGTGCATAGGCAGACCCGCCGCGCACGAGTGTCTTGCACGCCACTGCCGGCCTACCTCCCAGGCGCCTCAGGCGGCGGCCACGCAGGTCCGGTGGCGCCTATGCCTCGAAAAGGGCAGCCAAGGTGGAAGTAGGGCTTAAACGTGCTTCAACCCCCAGACCCAAACCACTTGATACCGTATGAGAACGGATCTGAGGGAAACGAAACGTCTAGTGTGCGTACTATAAATATCCCCCTAACCAGAAAAGATAGTGAACAACACCCCCGCACCCGAACATCAACATCAACAGCGAGAGACGCGGCGCCGGCGGCCCCGCGTCAACAACCCCCTTCCCCCTCCACCGAGCGGTGATTGTCCTCCCCTTATTTATAACCCCCCTGCGCGTGGCCGCCCCAGTCTCCCTCTGCTCGCCGCCCCGCCGGGTCGCAGGCGGCCCCGTACCGTCCCGTCAGCGCTCTCAGCACACTCAGCCGCACCGCAC
>NW_026267280.1:243427-244612 GCF_000697945.3 Frankliniella occidentalis | reverse complement strand
AGAATACATTCATATGTAGGAATCGCCAACACGGCGGATGTGTCGTGTTGCTTGGCACTCGTGACAGTTCGGACTTCGTTGTTGTTATTTTGCTGTTTGCGATTTAGTGAAAAACGGGTGGGGGATGGGGTGAGAGGCCACCAGAGGCACGACACACTTGGCGCGCGCCTCGGCTAGCCGGCCGGCCGGCCTTTCCCATCGAGTAAACACAGACCACAGAGAGAGCCTTCTTCATCATCATGCTCGCTTATTTCGGTGTTTCTCTCATTTTCTTTGAATGTTTACCAACAACGTAAAATGAGGGGAAGGTGGTAGTACGGGCAAGCCAGGAAAAAAAGGGAGGAAGGCTGATGACGTAAGTGTCATGTAACTGTGTCGGTAACTGCGAGTTGCGCTGTCATCCAGTCAACCTATAAGTTAACTAGCGCAGTCCTTTGGTATGTTCGATATAGCATTTAAAAATAATTCCATAGCCTCACACAACAACTCTACCACTCCACCGTAAAGCGGAAGCAGGGAAAATATCGTCTTCACCACCATGACCCCTTTCTCATCTGTCTCTGCCGTCTGGTGTAAAATAAGTTTCTGAGGTCACCCCGAGGTGTCAAGCTGCACCTTAAACTAACGTCCCAATGTCATTTGGGGCACTTGCAATGTACCAGATCGACGTCAGAGATCATAGGAGATCATGGGGATAAGTTGACTTATCCCCTTGTTCCGCTTCACGGCACAACTGCTAGGTAGGCATACTAAGACTCTTTACTAGAATGCGTCTGTGTGACTGTTGGTAAATTCTACGAAGGCAAACAATGAGGGAAATGCTCTCCCTTGAAGAAGGAAGCACCCCGACCCGGCCGAGCTCGGCTCGGCTCCCACTCCTCAGCGCCCCAGGTGGCCCCTGTCATTCGAAAGCGTCGCAGTCGTCCGTCGTTGGCAAGGACGAATACTGAGCACGCAGTGTTTACTTGTGTGCCAACAACAACAACAACAACAACAACAACAACAACAACAACAACAACAACAACAACAACAACAACAACAACAACAAGCAGGAGCGGTCAACACCGACAACCACCATCAACACTCACTCGCCACCGCACTGCGTCTTGCGGTTCATGAGATGATGAAGCACCCCTCCCCTCGCACCCCACACAACAGCGGGACCAACGAGAGCAGGCCAGGGTC
>NW_026267280.1:242262-243377 GCF_000697945.3 Frankliniella occidentalis | reverse complement strand
TTCTCGTTGTGTCGTTCATACCTCGCTGCCGTATTCAGAGAAAAGGAAGTCCGCGAAGTTCACGTAGGCTTCTATCATCTGCTCACTTAGCCAGCCCCCGAACTTCGTCTCCAGAGCTTGTGGGTGGTCTAAGTGGTAGATGGTGACCTGGAAAATCGGTTCACTTTCAGTTTCTGAAATAGAAAATCGTCTCAAGGCGATACCACGACGGGGACTTACTAGTGGTTTCATGTTGTTTGCTTTAATTGCCTTGATCACATTGTGATAGTGTTGAACACCCTTGATGTTTTTTTCAGCAACGTCGCCGTTGGGGAAAATCCGTGTCCAAGAAATGGAAAAGCGGAAGACGTCGAGCTAAAGCCGAATATATCGGGGTCATCAATTATTACTATCGCAATTACGTTGACGTTACGGTAACATTCCAATCCTCACTCACGTTCATCTGGGCGGCGAGTTTGATGTCCTCCTCGTAACGTTCGTACGAGTTGCAGGCGATGTCGCCCGTCATGTTGGTGGGGTAATTATTCTTGTGGTACAGGTGGTCGAACACGTTCACACCCTTCCCTGCCGATAAGAGCATGGTGGAGGGTTGTAGTGTTTCTTACTACTTTGAGAAAATCTCAAGACATTTCGCGTTAAAATGCGCTTTACGTCAAAAGTATTCGTCTTGTGCCTTGTCTCCTCCGATCCTGGCACTTACCATCCTTGTCCCAGGCGCCCTCCGTCTGGTAGGAGGCGGTGCCAGCACCCAAGAGGAAGCTCTTGGGGATCTTGAACTTGGGGTCGGTCTCGGTGACCATCTCGGGGACGTTGTCGTCGACGTCAAATTTCCGCGCTCGGCCAGGGCTAGCGGCGAGGAGGGCCAGGGTGGCCACCAGGGCCAGGGTGGTCGAGCACACCATGGCAGAATCACTTCACAGCTATCAACTGCGAGGCGTCTGGGTCCTCGGTCTCCGACAGACTCTGATATAGGCTCAGATGAGGCGCGGCCGTCCAGCCCGGCTCACACCGGTCTGCGACCTACGAGTGGCAGATAAAGCCACACCTGGCGAAGCCAGTTTCCAAGAACAACTTTAAATATTATTCTGAAAAGTATTGCCTCTTGTGAGAAATGG